>NW_019416301.1:94596-117647 GCF_000390285.2 Anoplophora glabripennis | reverse complement strand
CCCCAAGAAAGAAGATATATATATATATAAACAGCAGCGATTTCTTTCTTGACGTTTCGTTCCTGATCAGGAACTTTTTCAAAAGGCTTTTATTATTAAAATTGTTATAATTAATAAACCTAAACAACAACCATTTTACGTCAAAATTTTAAGAATATGCATCAATCGTCATACAGTGGACATATTTTCATAATACAGAACCCAATTCCCAAGAAAATAAATACACTGAAAGAAATGCGTTTTATTCTTTATTAGAATTCTATATACCATTATAAGACCATTGTATACTATATGTGATAGTTAAACAGGTAAATATTGGATATAAAACGCGTATTGCTAGCACAGTTGTTTAGTGACTATAAACCTTATTTTTTATTAAATTATTGTATAACTAGTATACAACGTTTTTTATACCCTTTACGAAATAATAGCAATAACTGTTATTAAAGTGTTCCATATCGTTATTAGAACATGTAGTACTGGTTATAAGTTTTATAATAATAAATGTATTAAACTGTTGTATACTCTGTATGAGTTAAAAACATATGCTCTTTAAGTTTTCAGAAATTTTATTGGATAACTGCAATTACAAGCTATAAAGGTTCTAATGTAAACATACATAAAACATACTTTTAAGCACTAAAAATGATGACAAATCGCTCCCAAAACTGTCCTAAATGTGGTGCTGTTTCTTCCAAATTAAAAAAATGTTTGACTGGACAAGGTGCTGTCAAGTTGGCTTTTAAAAATCATTTAACGGTAAATAATCTGTTTACTAAATTGAAAGATAAAGATCTTCTATTGCAGCGGTCCAGTGTAGTTTATTGCATCCCATGTATGGTTTGTGATTTGAAATATATAGGTCAAACAAAACAAATACTAAAAGATAGAGTTACGTCACATAAAAGTGACATACGACTGAATAAACACAGTTGCATGTTGGCAAATCATTGTTTATCCTCTGGACATAGTATGAATTATGACGAAATTTTAGTATTAGATTCAGAAACAAACCATAAAAAAAGAAAATTTTTAGAGATGTGTCATATTGCAAGGGAAAGCAATCCAATGAATGCAATGACTGATATCGATGGTCTCAGCGTAATTTATACTTTTTTATTAAATCAATATTTTAATAACAGGGACAGCCTTTCAGGCGACACCCTGTATAGTGGTATGTGACATTTGTTGTTATTTTTGTTTAATAATAATACTAATTAACAGTTTAAAAATTTTTGGTAGAGTTTTCCCGTTCTCCGTATAAGTATTAAGGGAACAAAAACTTTAAAATTTTTTCACTTTTTTCCTCCTTATCTGATATTCGTACCTAAAAGACAGGCGACATTGTTCATTTTGTTTGATTTCTGCTCTAGTCTACCGTAGTTATGAATTTTAAAAATTTTGGTATTTGTACAATTTTCCGTTTTTAAACCTATGATTATTTGTATTGACGACCTATGTCCGCTGTAGGTGTACCTATTATGTTGGCTAACTTCAATGTAATTCTCGCATAGTAAGTAATTTTTAATTGACTATTTTATAAGAAAATTTTAACTTGTATCCTATTGTAGTTTTTTCCTGATGAAGAAACAAAATATAGTTTCGAAAGCTTGAAAATTTAAAAGAGTGTAACTTTTTTTTATCCTTGGCTGCATCCCCGTCTAAGAAAGAAATTTGGTTTTTAACTTAGACAGCCGTCTAATTTTTTGGCTTTATATATATATATTTAAATAAAATCCAGTTTATATTTGTTTTACATTGGTATTTTTTGTTGCTTGTTTTGAAATAAATAGATGTTTATGTCCATCAGAAGATTTACAACAATGTAGATATTACCATGTGAGTGGACTCATTCGGTTCTATTTACTTAAAAATATAGTTTTTAGGTGATTATGGATACCGTTCTGAGGATAGTACGAAATTAATTAGATATTTTTTAAGAAAACTGGCAAAACTGATTTAAAGGAGAATTAAACCATTAGCAGCACCTTTCCAAATAGAGGTTATATGGTATATTCCAACATCATTTAAATGTGGGCGTGTACTAGGCCCGAACGATCGGCAACGGAATGGACCATGACGGCTATTAATTTATTGTTTATGTGTATTTAAATGAGACGAGCTCACATTTCTCCAACGGAGCAGACCCACCCGCTATTATTGCAAATTTCGTGTTACAGTTTTCAATTCTTTTTTGTTTTTCCTCTTCGTACAGTAAACACGCTATTATTATTCTAGCATACATTTTCGATAGCATAAAGAGATTGAAATTGAGTTTTTCCGTATATACAGAGCATTTACAAACTTCTAGCGAATATTTGAAGAGCAAATAAACCAAGGTGCGAAATAGTATATATTTTTTTAATACCTGCCTTTGTGGCTTTACATTGTTATAGAGAGTTTTTTTCGAATTACTGCTAGCTCTGGGTCTGTGTGCAAGTATTGGTGCAAGCCTATTTTAAAATGATATATAAAAATGTGCAGTTAGTGTCAGCGTTTCCATACGTCATCATTAACGAACAATTCATTTATTACTACTGCATTGAAAGGCCTTGTTAAAATGTTTATTTGCACTTATTAATACAAACACACACATATGTTTCACGAGAATTTACATTAAATATATTTGAAATTATAATATAGCCTTCGGTTTGGAAAACCTTAAAATTAATCGCACGACCGACGTCCCCAGTAAATGATACTGTATTATAGGAGCTTACCATCGGGGCCTTCATGAACATACAGGTAGTTAGGCTTCTATAGTACTTCCTATAACTTCATACAGAACCCAGCTGAGGAACATAGCTTATCTTCCACCGTAGTTAAGTTGATAAGGGCTACGCTATATAATCATCAAATTTGCACTATCCTCAATAAAACCACAGATTTTGTGGCTAGAAATCTAGAATGCATCCACCATGGAGTTATCTCTTCTGTGCTATTGTATTTAGGGAGAATCCATCCAAAGTCGACATAGTTCTCTTCACCAAGAAAAAGAAGAAATATAATCAACTAAGAAGTAAACTATCTTAAACAAAACCATTCAGAGATGGGTAAAATTTTTGGAAGTTATTCAGGATGACAAGTTAACCCCATATCGACAGGCAATTACAAACTATGGCATCCTTTTGAATTTGCGGAATATTTTCTGAAAAGATAAGATGGCTTAATCCTATAGCTACTTTGTGGCTTTACACTGCTGTTATTAAACCTTTTCCACTTATGCACTTACTGTATGGTAGTCTGCTCTTCGAAGTTTTACAATCAAATCTCGCGCAAAAGGAAGTTGGCGTTTGTTGTTTTTTATGCTCTAATCCATAAACAAAGTAGACTGAATTGTAGAGGCAAGCCGGTGAAGTCAACCGTCAGCCCAACCTCAGTCCAGCCAGCCTCGCACTCTCAGTCGCTGTTAGACATTCACTGTGTTAACATTGTTAGTATTTTATTAAATATATTGTTTTTATTTGTGCAATCATAGGGGCAGTGTATCGCTGACGATTATAATAGCAGATCTGATCACAAAATTTAATTCTTTAGGTAAGTAAGTAATAATATAATATTTTATGGCATTTCGACGGCTTCGCGCAGCATTCTCCATCTTACATGCATTTATTTCCAGTGTTGGTTTCATGTTTTTTAGTGCCGGTATTAACTGATGTAAATATACAGGCTCATATTATCAACCGGCTGTTTACAATTAGTTTTTTGTCATAATTGGGGTTTATTTTCATGATGGCTATTAAAAATAATTCTCTTATAATACTTAGTGAACCAATACTTAGTGAACATTTTAATGCTGACCACCTAATTTTATAAAATTATCTTCACTAATAGTTTTTTATGAACAGTCCCAATCTTCAGATTCTTTTACGTCTCCTATCAGCCAACCTACCACATCGCAATCATCATATTCTGACCTACGTAGTACATCTTCGATGTCAATTTTCAATATTTCGGATAATTAAAAGTATGAAGAGAATTATATAAACATTTTAGTGATGAGACCCCAAGAAAGAAGAAATTAAATATGTATGAAGTTAGGAGCTTTCCTTCATTTCCAAAAAACAAAAAAAGATAACCCGCAGAAGATAAACACCGTTTAAAAAGAAAAATGACAATTTAAGAAACAGAAAAAATAATATATTTTTTTAATAACTAAAAACAGTACACCCAAGCTACAGAAAAATAAAATTGTGTATCATGTAGTAAAACACTTTTTGAATGTGAACATATTTAAAAATATGCATAAGAACTTGTGAGGATTTTATGTGAAAAGGTATCGATGTGAGAATAAATCATGGAGTTAAAATATTTATTTCAGTGAAATCTACTAAAAGACAAATATTAAATAAACTAACATTACTTAAAGAACAATAAATATATTTAAATTATTTTCTAGGTTTATTTAATAAGCAAGACATTAAAATATATTATTTTCTGATGTCCAAACTTGAAAAATGAATATTTTTCATAAGTGTAAAAATATTGCTTTATCCGGACCTGTTCAAAGTATGCGCGGTCAGATTACCTCGCACACTCCACTTCCCCGCAATTTGGCTTCATGGCTTCCCGTGCTTTGGGATAGGAAACGTACACTCTAGATGATCTGTGCTCTAATCTATAGTAATATATCAATGGCAGTAATAATATTATTTGCAATATAAAATATATATAGATATGTGGTATACTCCAAATTTTAATTTGAATAATATTGTCAAAATAAAATTCTGCTCATATCCAAACTGAATATTATGAATAAAATATTTAAATCCAATAAATGCTGAGAATTTTATCAGAAACAAAATATTCAGATGGCTAAATAAGCACTAACTATGATTTATTTCTTAATTATTATAAATAGAATTTTGATAAATAGATGCAATTTTAATAATAGTATTATCTCTAATAATCTGGCATTATTTTATGCATGCAGGGTGTGTTGGAGTCTAAATAGGCCTTCCGGGTGAAATACATATTAAAAAAAGGATAAGAAAACAAGTCTTACCAAAGTCTTATATAATTGATGTTTCTTCTTTGTTAAGGGTAAAAGGGAAACGAGAAAATGGAATGCGTTCAACAAAGCACTATTAAATCGAGGTTCACCCGCAGAGTTAACGAAATGAAATTTTTAACTGTGAAATGCATATAGCGCAAATTATATACAGAGAGTAAATAAATAAGTGTAAAAAAATAAGTTGGTTTTTAAAAATCAAAAAATTAAACTTGTTTCAAATAATTCAAGTTATCTAACGCAGGTTTTTAAGTAGGTAACCGTATTAGCGACAGAAAAATGATATTTTTAATTTTGAACCTGGAGAAACCCTCATTACAGTTTCAGATAAGATTTTATATTTTGTTCTTTCCCTGGCAATAATAATATGGATAAGAATAGTACCACTAATTAATTACTTCATCTTGGTAATAGTGAATTAGTTTTCATTCATTCCTTTTCATCGACTATTATAGGAATTATATTTTGTCCTAAAGGTCCTTTGTCTAAAAAACAACAGTAACAGTGTTAAAATAAAATATTTCCAGTTTATATAAATATTTCCATCATAAAGTTTTAAAAACTATAAAACATTATAGTATAGTATAAAATTATAACAAAAATGTTGTTAGAGTAGGTAATAAAATTTTTCGATTGACATTTTTAATATTATACTTAACTCCTGGTATTCAGTCGTGAGTCTGATGTACTCCTGACCCAAAACCATTTAGAGTCGGAGCAAATAATTACTCACAATCTTGAGAATGTTGGATGATTTTATCGGCACGTCTTGAGTATGTGGAAGAACTTGCGAATCACTTGTAGTAATAATATTAAAATACGAGTGTTTGCTTTGCAGAAGCAAATAAATAAAGAAATTACTTTCACAACACAACATCCAATAAAATATGTAGTTAGATATAAGAGAAAATGAAAATTTATCATCATAATTAAAAATGTTATACGATATATTATCTAACCAACAAGGGCCACAAGTAATTTATGACTTTAAAGTTTTGATGATTTTTTTTCGTACGTGCAACTTGTTACCAATAGTAAAAAATAATAATTCCCATCTTTAGCATTCATTATTTTCAGCTCTACGTAGTTATGTGACAAATAATTCTTTATTTTATAGTACTTTATAGAACTTTGGGGTGAAGTCAGTTACACATATCAGTATTACTCTTTTACTACAGCTAAGATAAAATAAGAGAAAGGGAAAACGTAAGAAACTAACATACATACAGGCTGTTACAAATTCGCTTCTGACTACAGGGTCCTGATAATGGTCCTGGAGAAACGAAACGTTACACATAAAAATTGATTATGCCATTCGATAGAGGGCAAAAAGTAGCCATGAGAAAGTGTTCTTCTTTTTTCAATATCACCTCAAACAAGGCTGAAATGAAACAAAAATGTTTTTCCAAAATTTCGTTTTTTTTCAAATATTTCGAAAACTAATCATGTTAGCCTTGATTTTTTAGAGGCATAATGTTGGTCCCCTGATTACGCAACTTTGCCCCCATTTAAGCTACTTCGTACCTCTTACCGTTTCCGAGATCCTTGTAGTGATAAACCAATTTGTAACAGCCCGTATATCAAGAAAATAATTCAAATTAAAAATCTTCAATTACGTCGATTAAACAATTTGGTAGAACAATGGGATAAGTAAAAATATAAATTTGGCTAAATAAGTATGACATCTGCATTTGACTAAAATATTCGCACAAATAATAATGATATGCCCAAGGAATTATTTATGGTGCAAGATTGGGATACGTCAATGGGTTGTTATCATTTTTTTTATTTTTAAATCTAGTTCGGGTAGAAGAAATGGATTACCTAAGAATTAAAACATTTTTCCTTACACACGGTAAAAATAGATTTGTTAATTCAATTAATATTTTTTTTGTTCATATTCTTTAGTTATTCAACAAACACATGTTTCAATCAACTAATGTATGAAACGACTTAAGAAATAGCCATATTTGAAGTAACAAAATAAAATAGTTGCAATTGTCTTAAATTTGACATAGATTAAAGATTATGTATGAAACAAGTAAGTATTTTGTCAATGTAAAATATAAAAAGTGTTAAATAAAATTTAAAATTTTCATTCGTTTCATTTAAGTCTAAGTTTGCTTACAGCAAAAGAATCATACTATCTTTCAACAAAATATATTGTTATAATTCCCTTTTGGCCTTTCTTATTTCAACCACGTTAGATGTTTAATGTTTTCAAATGATGCAAATGCAATTACAAAATGTTTTGTTCACTTCAAACGATATATATTTTCAAACTATCCAAGTAAAAAATGCAACGAATAACATAACAAATTAATTTAGAGTAACGTGATCGAATTAACAATTGTGAAGCTTTGCGGTCACGTCATATCTCTACGCATATTCCTTATCCTTTTCTTTTCCGTCTTTGCGTGGATAAGTATTCCAACTATTCTTTCCAAATCACTATGTATCTGCTTTTATATAAAAATTATGATTTGAAATTATGTATTTAAGAAAAATATTTAAAAAAAAATCAAATTACAATATATACATTTGTTAAATTGATAAAATAATGTCTTCTAGTCAATAAATGTAAAGTTCTAATTAAATAAATATTTACTCAATTTTACATCAATTTTGTTTTAAACAAAACAATAAATAAACACTTCAATCAAATATTATTTATAAGGAACAAAATAATAGTGCTAAATTGATAATATATTTAATTAAACAAACAAATATTCAATTAATTAAAACACAGACACGTGCATTTTTAATTTTCAAATCAAATCAAATCAAATCATTTATTGGTGTCTATACATTAAAATGTTTACACAAGTCAAAGAAAGAAAAAAACGAAAGATACACATATAAGCAATACTACACTAAAGCTAAAAAACCCATTCATATAAATATAACGTAAACAGCATAAAAAAGTGATTATTACGAACATACATTAAATATCTAAAAACTGGTCAGCAAGGAACTCAGCAAAATGATAAAACGCTTTCCTCTTAAGATATTTTCTAATTCTGGCCTTAAAACAGTCTGAATTTAGTGATCGAATCTCAGATGGAAGTCTATTAAAGAATTTAATGCAAAAATAATTTGTGCCATCTCTGGATTTCGCTAATTCTCTTGTATGATGAAAATGAAAATTTTCTTGCCGAACAAATCTATTCTGATTATTTTTTATATAAATGAGTCATTCAAATATGTAAACTGACGGCATTGTAAGAATATTTAGCAGTTTGAAGTGCTCCCGACAATCATCTCTGTATTTTATTCCAGCCATAATTCTAATACATTTACGTTGTAAACCAAAAATTGTATCACTGTGAGACGAATGACCCCAGTTCAAAATTGCATAAGTCATGGTGGCATGAAAAGTACCATATTATGCATATATGAGTACAGGCTTAGATACTACACGATCCAAATTACGCAGTAGGAAAATATTCTTAGATAAACGTGCGGATAATTCATTGACATGTTTTTCCCAACTCAATTTAGTGTCGAGGTGAACTCTAAGAAATTTAATGCTATTTGAGTTATCACAAGTATTGATATGGCGAAGTGTAAAAAGCAAAGATTGAGTTTTGTCAACATTTAAGTTCAATCTATTAGCAATAAAGCAGTCCTTTATCAGCGGCAGCGTATCCACTGAATCCTTTGTGAGTTTAATTAAGTTATTATTTGACTTTAAAGCGGTAGTATCGACAAATAAAATAAAATCAGTAGTTATATCACAATTTGGGAAATCATTGATGTAGATAAGAAATAGAATAAGGCCCAATACTGAGCCTTGAGGAACTCCATGGACAATTTTTGTTAGGTGTGAAGAACAAGAATTATAAAAAACATACTGAGTTCTGTTCGATAGATAAGACTCAATAAGGGATACGCTATTGTCATAAATATTCTAAAATTTTAGTTTATTTAAGAGAATTCTGTAGGACACAGTCAAATCGTAAAAATTTCCACTGACAACATTGTTTGATTCGAAATTGTTTAAAATAATTGTAGTCAACTGGTTAATAGCTAAAGTTGTTGACCTTTTGTTCCTAAAACCGTATTGACTAGAATGGAATAAATTATTGTTTTCAAATTATTCTGCATTTGCATTTTTAAGGCAGTTTCGAAAACCTTTGCCATAACGGGAATAAGAGATATTGGTCGGTAGTTAGATACATCATGTTTCTCACCTTTCTTAAAAACAGGAATAACCTTGGATAACTTGAAAGCTGTAGGAAATACGTTGGAGCTAATACATTGATTAATTAGTTTAAATAGTAGAAAAATTATATTGTTCTTAAGAGTTTCCAAGATTGGAACATTCAAATCATAAGCATCTTTGCTTTTTTTACTTTTAAGTTATTTAGAATAGTCCTTCCTTCATTAAAAGACAACTCTCTGAATTTAAGTCGTTTGTGACCTCGGGGCAATCAAAAACTCGAAAGGTAACTTGTTGGGAAGCGGGAGCTCACCCAAAAGACGCTCTGCAATATTGGAAAAATAAATATTAAAGTCATTAGCGTTTAATGAATCGCTTACAGGTGAACAGCGGTCATTTTTATTTTTTATGAGGTTCCACATTGCTGCTTGTTTATTAGTAGATGTATTTATATAGTTGTCATTGGCGCTTTTTTTGGCTTTAGATAATTCCAGACGGTACTTATTGCGATAGGAATTGAAGGTTTCCCTGGAGATGGGGGTTGGATGCTGACAATGCACGTCTCTTAAGAAATTTAATTTTTCTCTCATAGTGTCAAGCTCTTGAGTAAACCAGGCAGTATTACCAGATTTGAAATTATGTTGCGTTTTAGTTTTCATTGGTAAACAGACCTTAACCGTATCGAGTAACACCTAAAGAAAAGTTCAACCTTTATGTCTATATCAATACATGTATCACTAACAAAACTCCAATTGGTTTCCTCAACATTATTATATAACAATCTTAAGCCCTGATCTGTAATATGTAGGTCTGTAGTTTATTATACCATGATTGTTACTGACACTGAAGCGAGAAAAATTAAAATTAATACCGGCATAATCTGATAACTTTGTGTCGATTACTGTTGCCATAAAATTAGTATTAATGTTGGTAAAAATATTGTCTAAGCAGGAGTCTTTTCTTGTGTTCTGAAATACAACTTGTTTCAAACCGAAAGATAGAAATGTATTGATGAGAAGAACTGTGTTTTTCTCCATTGTATTAAATTTAACATTGAAATCGCCTGTCACTATAATTAAGATTGAGTCTACTTAATAGCAAATTCAGTTTTTCTAAGTATACATTAAAGTCACCCTTAGGAGACCTGTATATGGTTATTATAATACAACTATTATATTCAACACTCGCCATCTCAAACAGGGATTCCTCACACAAGTACATATCATTAAAAGAGATCGGCGAGCACACAACATTGCTTTTAACCAGAATACATACCCCACCATGGAGAAAATTCGATCTACAAAATCCAGACGCAACTCTATAACCATCCACTATCAAAGTATTCAATTCCAAACCAGTCAGCTAATGTTCATTTAAGCAAATAAAGTCGAAACTTTTATTATTAGAAAATATCTCAAGTTCAAGTGTTTTGTTCCTAACTCTTTGTATATTTAAGTACAAGAGATGAACTATGTCATTTGTTATTTTCCTAAATTTATGTTTCCTTCCGGATGTCCTTTACTCGAAAATGCTTGGATTCTTTTTCTTGAAAATTGAATTTGAAACGTCTGAACGCAACTCCCGCTGGCCAAAAATCATTATCATATACATTGACCTTGTATTCAAATTTAACCCCAACCTGAAAGCACTTGCAGTCTTTACGAGTGTCATCATATTTTGTAGGAAATTTTTTTGACGGTAATATCTTCATCAGCAAGTGTGAGTTTATTTTTAATATATCTCCCAATCATATCCTCTGTTACGTAGTCTCTAACTCTAGATACGAACAACCAAACTTTCTTGTCACTTTTGTCATTTCTTCCCGCAAAATTCTTGGAACATTCAGAAGTATTATTGGCTGCGGTGCCAATATTAACCTGCCTACGCCTGGGCCTGTTAGATGTTTCCGTGATTGAACCGAGTTCACGGGTGGAATCTTTCTTTGCAATTTGACTGTAAGTTGGGTTGCCAGTATCTGTTTGTACTTCAACCTCGGCAGGCTGGCCTGGGGCTGGCGTATGACGCACAACATTAATGTTTCTATTAGACCTTGGTGATGGGATTACCTGAGTTTTTGTTCCATCTTTTGATTGCTTTTTATCACTTATTTGTTTTTCTAAGTCTTTCACTTTTTCTTCCAACAGGTTTTTATTTTGTTTTAACAACAAGTTTTTCTCCTCCAATTCACTAATTAATTTCTTTAAATAATAGTTTTTCTGTAGTATGGCGTCCTGTGACATAGACGAGTGAGTAGCTGATTTGTTCGTATCTTCTGTTAGTGACTTATTCAATATTTGACAAGTAGAACAACACCATTCACGAAATGGAAACACTGCTGGGATAAGTGTTTGAATAGGGGAGGGGAGTATTTTGAAGGAAACAAGGATCAATAATGTATAAAATTAATAATAAAGTTTTTAAAAAATTCGGTTATTTTCTTAATAGACCTCTTATAGTTCAGTTTCTATTCTGTACTTGTACCAGACTAAAAGAGAATATTTTTAAATCTGTGTCTGCAGAAATTTCATTTTCCAGATATTGGACCTATTCGATTTCTTTCATTAAAGCCGTCAATGGCCTTTTCTATTGAATTATCGCTGAAAGAGTCCTTTACAAAATGTTTTAAAACAAAAATGTTCCATTTAAACAATTTTTCTCTGAGGCACTCATACAGTCAGTCAGTTGTGAAGTCTATTCACAAGATTCTGTAACATTTTCAAGGATTCACAGTGGTAAATATATTTCATGAATTTTGTAGATTATTAGTACAGTTAAAATCATATAATAAATGGGAAAACATGTAGGTATCCATGGGTTACTAATTGAGATATCTACCATATATTTGTAACACAATAGCATTTGATAGATTTCAATGTTTCATGTTTGCCTCTATAAACAAACGCAAATGATTTGCCGAATTATCTACAATAAAAGTCACTGATTCATGCATCGGATTGGAGTTAATTAATCAGTTTGTAATTCCTTTGTGTGGTTTGCTAGTCTAATGGCTAGCAATTTGTTAGTTGCACAAGACTTCGGATTCGGTGCACGGTCGGGGTAGAGATTTCCTAAAAACGGATTTAATCTCATTCCAGCACTGGGAGTTCTTCCGCGTCGTCTGCTAAGTACGTAACTTGTAATCGAGCGACATTTGGTACTTGAGTAAATGCCTCATTACGTTAAGAGGTTCTCATTTAAATGAAATTATTTTTAAATGTTGTGATCCACAGGTGTACTAAAAATGAGGATCCCTCATGTTAAATGGGGAATTACAGAACTTTCATAAATGATTACAAGCCATGTGAGCAGCAATTTTGTTTGAAACAGTAATTTTATTTCCTTTATGTTGGCAATTAAATTTCGGTGAAATTAATAATAATTATTAAAACAATAAGATCAAGATTATATTAAGACACAACTTTCTATTTCACCAGCTAGTGATTGGTATAATTTTTCATGAAATTTTATTCAACCAATCAGCGATCGCATTATCTAGAGTGTAGACGTAACGGTTTGTCATTGTTCATTGTATACGAATCATTAATATTAGTATCGCCAAGATTTAGGGATTTTGGTTGACAGTACCAGCAGTGCAATGTTAGTTGCCTAAGCTTGGCGGCTCACTTGGCTTGTACTCATTTGTGAAGGCTCTATATTATGTTTGATTAGGAATGGGACATAGCGTAAAGGTATATTTACACACATCATTGCTGGGTCAGTTGAGAATCAGCTTCAGTGAAACTATCAGTACTACTTGAGTGTCCATTCCATGATTTTTAAATGGGTCAGCAATAATAATTTCGTAATTTTAATTCACGAACTGAACCTGATTCCATTGTACATTTGTTCTATGTTGCTGGAAACTTACCGAGTGTAATAGTGAGCATGTACTCTTCCAAGGAAGATCTAATTCTCGGGTTGGGTTCGAAAAAAAAAGGCAAGTCAATGTTACGCATATAATAATGGTTAAAATATATAGATACCTGGCCGTGACTGGGCACTTATGAAGCATAAAAAAACAAACATTCCTTGTAATACTATAGATACGATTAGCACTGTCACCTTCTGTCGATTAGCACTGACCTTCTGTCTTTGCACCTTCCGCTTACACCTGCACTAGCTTGCACTTGTGGTACCTCTGCCGCTGGCTGATTACGTCGTCAAAGATGGAGGCTGTAGGGGAGCAGGAAAGACAACTAACAATAATTCACTTTAACTACGTGGTGCACCATACTCTAATAAACTCTAAAAAGGGAGACGACTATCAACTTTAATTATTATTTGCTACTTATTGTATTGGCTATGCAACAGAAATGAAGTACAACTATCCGGTTGAACGTTCTTAGCCAACTGACCAGGGCCCGAGAACTTATACTTGAAAATATGGGGAAACTGGGAACCACTTGACTTGAGATGGATATACAAGTTGGAGGAAGAGTCTATAGATGTCGTCACAAAGATTTTGTAGAATACCAATTTTGACAATTGCAATTATGAATCATTTAATGTCATTCATCATTCATATTGTTCATGTTTATTGTTGGTGTGGTGCACATTTTTTTTTATTAATATTAAAATGTTTTGTTCTTTGTTTTTTTTATTAAAAAATGTCTGAAAGTTTGTCGTGATCAGAGGTAGGTAGTTTTTTTTTATGGATATCAACACAACGAAAAATTTAAAGTTGCATAATAAATCTCTATTACAAGAATTAATCAAAGATTGGTTTAGTAAAATTATTAACTTGTAATATTTTTTTATTCACCGTGAAAGCTAATACAATATAGAAAGCACTGAACGCTGCTCTATAATCATTTCCACTCTTTTTTTCAAAATTTGTACTGAAATTTGAAATTTTTTCAACAAACATTTCAAAAAGTTACAGTATCAAAATTATTTCTTATTTTAAGTAGGAAGCTATTAGAGCATTTAAAAGTGTCTTTAATGCTTGAGTGATTTTAATGCTTTTTATCAAATGTACTTATTTTCTCATGGTGACAAAAATTATCTACGTGAAAATTATTTTACAAAATCAATTTCTGAGTGATCTGTGTAGGGTGAGATTTGTTATGTAATTTTAAATTTAGCGGCGGCAGAATACCTAAAACAAATATTGGGTAGATACAGGGTGTTAAAAAAAGAGTGTAAAATATTTAAGGAGGTAATAGTATAAAATAATAAGCAGAAAAGTCTCAATAAACATGGGTCCTCAAAGTAACGGCTGCGGAGATATGGAATGCTTTATGTTTTTTAGTCCCTTTTTTTATTTTGCAAAAACGTTGTGTATTTTCTTATAATAGTTGGTTGATGTTTAGTGAAATAAACAGTACGTATTTGACAGTTGTTCTCAGTGCACAAGTTTTCTTTCGCTACGGCTGGTTACTCTAACGCAGAATTAACAGACATGCATTTCATGTATGGTCGTGCTAATGGGAACGCCACCGGAGCGCGACGTCTTTACGTTGACGCTTATCCAAATCGCCAGATTCCTTCACAACGCATGTTTGGAAGAATACACCAAAGATTGCGTGATACCGGTTCCTTGAGCAAACAATGCCATTTATCCGGAAGACCAAGGTCGGTATCCACTCCTAGAGCAGAAGAAGAAATTCTAGCACTGGTAGAGCAGAATCCAGGTACGAGTGTGCGGAGAATATCAGCCGAGGTAGGAATTAGTGGTTCTCTTGTTTGGAGAATCCTTCACGAGCAACTGCTCTATCCATACCATGTGCAACGAGTACAGGCCTTAAATCCAATAAATGATCATCAAGCACGTTTGGTTTTTTGCCGCTGGTTTCTACGTCATGATGCTGAAGACCCTCGTTTTCTTGCAAACATTCTTTTTACTGATGAGGCCGGGTTCACAAGAAATGGAGTGTTTAATTTTCACAATACGCATATTTGGGCCGACGAAAATCCTCATGCTCTAATAGAATCTGGACATCAGGCACGTTTTTCATTAAACATTTGGATGGGTATTGTAGGTGACAGGTTTCTAGGTCCTGTTGTTTTACCAAACCGATTAACAGGCGCTGCTTACCTCAATTTTCCGCAGAACACACTGTATGAGTTTTTGGAAGACATTCCTTTGAATCAGAGGCAACAAATGTGGTTCCAGCATGATGGTGCTCCAGCTCATTTTTCCATGGCCGTTAGAGAGCATTTACACCAAACTTTTCCACATAGATGGGTAGGAAGGGCCGGACCTGTTTTATGCCCTCCAAGATCGCCTGATCTGAACCCTCTAGATTTCTTTGTTTGGGGATATTTGAAGACATTAGTGTATGGTATTCCTGTAAATAGCCTGGAAGAGCTGTAGCTACGGATTAATCAAAAGTGTCAAGAAATCCAAACCAAGGAGTGTGTTTTCGAAAGAGTTCGAATATCGTTGAGACGAAGATGTCGTGCCTGCTTGAAAATGGACGGAAGGCACTTTGAACATCTTCTGTAACTTTGTTTTTTGTTTATTAAAAGCTTCCTTTGTCGGTTTATTCCTAATAAAATAAAATGTTTGAAAAACGAATAGTGGTCCATATCTCCGCAACCGTTACTTTGCGGACCCATGTTTATTAAGACTTTTCTGCTTATTTTGGTTCATACTATTACCTCCAGAAATATTTTACATTCTTTTTTTAACACCCTGTATAGTTGTAGAGCGTACAACTAGATGACGCTTGCATCTTTTACCGGCTACAGGTAATTTAACTCACTGTATTACCGATAACTCCTAGAAAAGGAAAGCAAAATAAGTAGGAGAAAGTGTCAATAGTTAGCGCTGTTGCTACCACCAAATGTGTTCAAGTTTCCTATTTACAGTATCATTTATCTAGGCAACTGACTATCTTTTTGCCTCCTGCCCCCCTAATTGTACCAGGCTCCGCTCTCCCTCTACTTTCGGCAGGGGATTCACATCGTTGATCCATACACCTTACGCCACATAGCGGCACAATTTAAATAACAATGCTAACAAATACAAATAATTTACATAAAATAGGACGCACTACAGTCGGTATGGAATTTTTCTGAACTATGTATATGATTTGCTGCATAAAAAATGTTTGGAATGATACAGGAAAAGAAATGAAAGCAGATGATAATTTTATTTTTATTGTTTGATTGTCTACTAATTCCTTACAAATATTAAATTCTTTTTCACTTACCCATTATGTCCATGGATATTAATTTTTTAATTAAGATTTTCAATAACATGCAAATAATTTAAAAATAGGAGTAAATAGAAATTTTATTGTCAAGTATAATATGTAGTTACGATTTTACAGTTATCTTATTATCACAATATTGATTTTTTTCCTCTAGGTGTCCTATTTTAACGGTTTTAGTCACGTGTTATTTAAAGTTGATGAAAACCCAAATTTGTTCTGACTTTATATTATTTTATACAGGTCATAGTAGTTTAGAAACTAAAAATATCTACTCTGAAAGTTTCAACTGGATTGGTGCAATAATTCTCGGAATACTGGCGAAGAAATTTTTTATAATAGGAATTTCTTAAAAAAAATGGGATTTAAATTCTTGAACTATTATATATTATTTGCTCTCCATAGACTAACAGAGATATTATATTTCTTAGTTTCAGGGAGAAAAGTTCCATATTTATTTTTTTTTTCAATTAAATTAATTACTAATTTTAAGTGTTATCACGATTTTCTGAAAAGAACCATGCACTTGCTGTGAAAGTTGTGGGCGACATCTGGGGCAAATTAAGATTGATTCTCACTAATTGAGTGAACAAGTAAGAAAAAAAAGAGAGAGAAGAAAATTTCTTCCGAGTTTGTTCTACTACTGTCTTCTTAGTTATGAATAACGTATATTCTTGAAATACCTAAATTTCTTTATTTTTTGACAGAAGTAATCCCAAAGATGCAGCCTCTGTTTTTCCTAGAATATTTTCTGGCGTCCGGAAGACTCCGGACGTTCTTCATTCACGTCAAATTAAAAATCAGAAAACTTGTTATTTTCTAACAACTATCAATTACGAGTCAAGACTTCAGTGCTTGATAATAATTTAAAATATCTCTTCAAGTCTGTTTTTCACTCCAAAAAATTGGGTTTCAAGATGTTGGAAGACCCAGAAGAGAACTTGTTCAAATAAGTAACATAATACATGTTTTAAACTTTGTAGATTGAGATCTTAACACTCTCTTTGTTAAAAAAATCAAATGTAAGAATTAGCAATTATTTTTTCACGCCATGTTATGTAGAATTAAAAAATACTTTTAATAATATAAATTGATCTTTCATGAAATGCCAAATAGATTTTCAGTCATTTACAAAACGACAAAAATTGAGGTAAATTGTAAAAAAAAATGATTTATTGATTTAGTCATTTTACAAATTGCCTAGTCACTTATAAAACGCCTAGGCGTTTTATAAAAAGAGCGAATTTGCAATTAGCCTGCACATACATATGTATATTAAAATATTTGTACTTTAACATAATTTATTACTACAGAAAGCGATAAGTAAACATAGCTCAAAAGCGCTGATTCCTATTGATTGAATTGATTGAACTGTGTGAGGCAAGCTATAAAAACTAAAAATTCAGGTGAACTATGAATGGAAATGTTTCGTTTCCAAAATAGGTAGGTGTTAAAGTTTTTGTAAAAATATCATATTTGGTTCATTAATTCCAAACAGGTTGACCAAATCAATTCAACAGGGTATTAGTTAATAAATTTATACGACTTGAATATGGCTACTGGTAAAATAACTCATGAAGATTTACATCACCATTTCATCGTTTTCAAGAAAATATAGTTTTAAAACCCTTCTTAATGGTATTCTCATGACAACGCAAATTATTGGTAGATCACGCTTGAATATTGCACTCATGGAGATGCAAAAATGGTTCCTATTAATTTTGTTTCAGACAAAGTATTAAAAATGACAAACGGATGGTAAATGAAATTTTGTATTTCATGAAAAGTGCATTATTAGAAAAGACGTTAAAGTTATCTCCCTTGCATGTCAATGCAGGCTCTACGTCTTCTTAAAATGTATCCTTTTATTTATAACCAGGTTGGTTTATAATTGTGTTGCAGCTTTCCTCTATTCTCTATTGTAGAACTTGTAGCAGTTCTTAATTTGTTCTGCATATACTAGACATTTAAGATAACCTTAGATAAAGAAGTGCAACATATTAAAGTCCGGAGGTCCAGATTGTATAGGTCCACCACGTCCAGTCCAACTTTGTTCGTAAATTTAAGTGCTACCGAAATGCTAATGAGAAAAAAATGAGGAACCTCTTCAAATAATATATCTCCTAAATTCCGTCCCTCATAAATTCTGCTTCATCTCTATCCACAAGAACGAATTCTACCAAATTCAGTTTGTTCATGTTCCATGAAAATTCATCTGCTAAATGTAATTCTAACATCATAGAATGGTGGATTAAATACTTGTACGTATTAGGTGTGGTAAGGTATAGTAACAGTTCTCCAAGGATTCTCCAAGCAAAAGGTTACTACTTACATTACTCCGAGAGTGTTATCTTACTCCTTTCAAAATTTCTTTTCTACCTCGGATGTGAAAACAAATCTAGGTGTTCTAGAATCGATAGAGTTCTTACCAACTTTTCCACTATATCAGAACTGCTGATAAAGTCTGGTAGTCTGATCAGAAGGAATTAGACAGTTACGCAATGAACTTCAAATTCATTACCACTGGCGGCACGCCCATACTTAAAATTCATTCATTCAACTTTACCACATAAGCAAACAACAGAAATCAAAGTGCGCCAATCCTTAACACTTCAAATAAATTCACTATTTATTTGAATAAAAAGTAAAAGTATTTTCATTCATAAAGAAAAAGTAGTTTTTTATAAGAACAGATAGTGGCGGTAATACGTCAGGAAATTTTAATGAATCATTTATTAAAACAAAAAAGTCAAATGCAGTCAAGAAGGATTTTGTAATTTTTTTAATACGTTTGTAAGTTATTTAAAGTAGATAAGAGTATCATTTTTTATGAATATAACTGCTATCCTTAGCAGCAGATTGCGGTCTATGTGCGGAAAAAAATCAGAAATTGAGTGTTACTGAGCCGACTATGAACTACTTAAAAATATAAACAATTTAGCAGCGAACTAGAGAAACAACGAAACGTAGCTATCTTCTCAAGCTTTACGAAGTTACTAAACACAAACCTATACAAAGGTCTAGAGACAGCAATCCATTTTGCTTCAAGGTTCTCCCTAGCAAACGCGTTTCTGAGGTGACGTAGCCAGAGATAAATTTAATGGAATCATTTTTAAAATCTTAGTCTCCTTCGTACGTTTTACATACAGAAAAGCTTTACTTGACCTAAACTTATCAGCTTATTTTTTGTTATTAAGAATCACTCTGGAAGCCCCAAAGCAAAGCTTTGAGCTTATTCTTGTTCGACTTATTCCGCCGTTCACACCCACAAACGAAGATTTGATCTACGAGTATTTCATGGGGAGCGATCCAATCCAATAATTTCTGAGGGTCACCAGATTACTGCTGTTTTAGTATAGTTTGGGATAGGATTGGGCGTTGGTTATAAGACAAAATTATTGAAATAATAATAAAAACAATAATATTATATTTGTTACAACGAGTTTTGATAAAAATATGAATTTAGTTGACTGTTTCTTTTTCTTTATATATTAGGCGCTTCTGCAGCTATGTAGCACTTATGGATTAGCCACCCTTACCTGCCTCAAATACCCTTGACGCAAGCAACACTTGGTTTTTATAGTCAAATGCTTTTAAGACAGTCATCTGAGGATATGGAAACAAGCAGTACTAACCCCTTTATCTTAGCTTATGAGCGGCGGACGCTTTTATGAATAAGAGTAAAACTTTTGTCTTAGAAGTTGAGATTTTAATGATTTTTCTCTAGTCTAAAATAATGGAAAATTATTCCAACTCCTTTACAAAACTTGTTAAAGTTGATACTAGCCTAAACAGAAATTGAGAGAAATTTTAGCATATTCAGAAAGGATATTCCAAGTTGGAAGTTCAGTTTAAAAATAAATTGAGAGTTAAATTTAAGTTTTATTTCTGATTATACTTTAATTTTCTGAATGAAAATTATGTTTCCTTGTCATGAATTATAACGATTTAAAATAAAGGAAAATTTGTTTCAGACCAAGCATGAACCGCATTTTCGGCTATAGACTCAAAACCATTTAAAAGCAGCTTATTCTCCTTCGACGTAAGGTGAAGGAAAGAGGAAACAAATCAGATTTTCAATGAAAAATACTTTTAGTGCAGGATATATAGGATCACTCAAAATTAAGCATGTATGAACTTTTCATATTACTTTTATGTAGGCAGTACGCACCTTATAGAATTAATGTTTATTTTGAATCACCCTGTATATGTCACGGTCATGATCATTAAAAGTTATTTTGTGATAATATTTACTTATTTAAGGTATGGATATAAAATTTATATACAGGGTAATTCAGAACTTATCAAAAAAAAACAATGGATGGACAGGGGACTCCTACAAATACAATTTTGTAAAGAAAATTTTCGAAAATGATTTAAAAATACACTTCTGCATGACATTGGAAACTGGTCCACTGTAAAACCTGACCTCGCACAATGCGACAGGCATGGCGGCAAAGTGTGAGAAAAATGGACAAACTTTCGCAAGGAAAGAAATAAATAGAATTTTTTAGCACCTATTTTATATCAGAAAATTCAACTGCTTTTGCCGTTATTGTTATTATTAATTAATAAAATTAATTTGTGGTTTTAAATAATAAAATAATTTGACATACGTATCTGATGTTACAACAACTGTTCAAAATTTTATCCACCGACGTGTGAACACATATCCGTCTTACTAAGTTTCTACAAACTACATAACACAAAATGTTGTATTGCTTCACCATACCTAAACTAAAAAAACCGTATCCATCAACTCCGAGTTGCTATACACGCAAGCCATTTTTAACACTAATTACTGAAACACTATTGTAAATACCACAGACAACAGGTAAACATTAACCCAATGACGATTGTAAAATCGGATTTTATTTTATTTTTTTATTGAGAATGACGCTAGAGTTCACGATGGCGTCTGGGTCGGATGTGTGTTCGATTACTCCGACTTGTAAACGGTGTAAATCGAAGGTATTAAACGGTGTGAAATGCAAAAACTGTGGAAATTTATTTCATATGAGTTGTGCAAAGTTGTGGACCAATATTCAGTGCACCGATGACAAAAATACGATTATTTGTTGTGATAGTGGTGAGGCCGACGCAATGACTAGTCTAGAACAAGACACGGCTTTTTATAAAGCTATGGAAAATGTTGCTAACGTGGATAAAAAGATTGATGTACACATTTTTTCCTACGTTATTAAACAAAAGGATATAATAATTACTGAGCTACGTGATAAAATAAAGTTATTAACAAGTCAGATTGACCTTATAAATAAATTGTCATTAGTTTCGAATAAGGATACTGAGGACCCGCAAAAAATGGATAAGAATGGAAAGATAAAGCAACAAAAATCACTTGGCGCAAAAACAGAGACTGGACGTAGCTATGAAACAAAAACTAGTAAACAGAAAATTGATAGTTCTGTTGGTAAACAATTATCAGCTGATATTATGATGGTACAAAGTGAATTAAAATGTAAGGAAATAATTAATCTTACAAGAGATATAGAATCTGAAGGCACTATGTTAACCAATCAGCATATGCCTGGCTCAGATACAAGAACAACCTTAGTCTCTCATGAAGTAAATTTATCTGAAAATGATAATAAATGGAAACCAGTGATTCATCGGAGAGGACGTAACCGTAATGCAACGGTGATAGGGAATAATAAAGAAGCATCCATCAAGGGTGTGCGAAAGTTAGTAGCGTTACATGTGTATAGAATTGATGTTCATACTACAGCCGTGGACCTACAAAATTTACTAAAGAACACTTTTCCTGAAGTGATCTGTGAGTCTATGACATCCAAGTACCCAGATCTATACTCTTCCTTCAAGGTGACTATGTTTGAGGACAACTTCAAGATAGCGATGGATCCTAAGGTTTGGCCTGAGGGAGCGTGTGTGAATAGGTTTTTTCAGTTTCGAAAGAAAACTGTTCCCGAAAAATGATGTTTAACCCAGACATCTTATTGTTAAATGTACAAAGTCTTAATCAAGATGCAATTAATTTAATTGAGGTTGATGTCTGTAATTATAGTAATTTAAACTTTCTATGTCTGACTGAAACTCATGCAAGAGTTGCTTCTATTCATACTAAGCATATTAGTGGTTTTAAATTGTCTGGTTTCTATTGTAGAAGTGTTTATGACAAGGGCGGCGTTGCTATTTACACTAAAACTAATATTAATGTAAAAACAATTAATCTTGATAAATTCTGTAAGGATAAACATTTAGAAATATGTGCTGTGTCTTGGAAAGTAAACACCATGCACACAATTGTTTTAAATTGTTACAGATCTCCTAGTGGAGACTTAAATTTATTTTTTGAAAATATTTTTAAGGTGTTGGATTTTATATTTGTGCCTAATGCTAATATAATTTTAACTGGGGATTTTAATTTGGATTCGTCTGAGACTTGTCGGAATATAAATGTTTTTAGAAATTTGTGTCACATTTTATCTGGTTTCGATTTGGTTCCGATGGTATGGTGGCCAACTCGGGTTACACACTCCAGCTCAACCATAATTGACCATGTTTTCACAAATATGATACGGAATAGTCTTACAGCTGTAGTTGACAATGATGTATCTGACCATAGAACGGTGCTGTTTCAGATTGATTACGGGCGAGATGAGGAGCCTTTTCCGGCCTCTCACTTTCGGAGAAGCTTTAATAATATCGAAGAGTTTCGATTAGATCTATTGAGAGAGCAGTG
>NW_019416301.1:33790-92414 GCF_000390285.2 Anoplophora glabripennis | reverse complement strand
CTGTTACTGTCATCAGTTTTTATTTCAAGTCCCAATTTATAAACAGCACTTAATTTTATAGTGTTACAACTACTGCCAAAGTCTACGTAACCGGAAAGTTTTTCGTCTGCAATTTTGACAAGTTTATAAAACTTTTTATCTTTATTCATAACCCGACCACAATCAAGTCTTTTCAGTTCCTATTTGGACGATTCGTCACGTTTTATTTTCTTCCAACACTCGCTCACGACATGTCCTTTTCGTTTACAAAACGTACAGTTTTTGTCCGAATTATAAGCATCACAATTAATTTTTTTATGTCCAGATTTGCCACATAGGTAACATTTCAATTGTTTTGAATCGCGTTCTTGAGTAATTAGCGAAGGTCCAGGTTCATTATTATTGTTATGTCTTCGAAATTGCGTATTTGATCTTAATTTAATATCACGATCATGTTGTATATGACGTGTACGGTCTGCATTAACGATTAAAAATTGTAATAAATGCTTAGTACTTACGCAAGCTGCTGCACGAATACCTGACTTTAGGAAAGGATCGTTGATCGTATTGGCGATGACATCCACTATAACTTTGTCCTCCAGCTTACAATATTGCCCTAACGCTACCTTCTGGTAATAAAAATCCACCAAATTTTGTGAAGGTTCCCGTTGAACGTTGACAAGTTCCCTCAATTTATCGAAAACACATTGTTGTGGTGGAAAAGCATTTTTAAGTTTCTTCTTCCATTCCTCCCAAGACAATTTCGTATTATCTTGATTTAAATACCAGGTTCGAGCATTTCCTTTTAGTTTATTCACCATACAATACACACGTGCCTTTTCATCCCACTCAAACATATCACCAGTTGTATCGATATTGTTTATCCACTGTTTCACATTTATTGTTTCTTGAAAACCTCCGCTAAACGTTGGTACACTATCAATTTTTCCATAGTAGGCACTTGATTTACTCCGCAATTTCCGTTTCAATGTTTTCACTTTACGGCGTAGTCTTTCATTTCTTAGTGAAGAATCACTACTACTACCACTACACGTGCTGCACAAACTGCTTGTACTACTAGAACTACTATTGCTAGCACTAGTTGACGAATTTTTGCGTTTATTTCTACGTTTTATCGGCTTTGTTTTAGGCATTTTTCTTCACTTTTTGTTCTTAATTCACCACAAAGAAACGAGGAAGTATCCCACTTCTGAATTGTTAAAAACTAATATTTGGTTTACTTTTAAAATTAAAGATTTAGGTAAAACTGATTAAAATAACTTTAATATTTTCGACCTGAATACAACCACTGCTTATTAGTCAATGCCCGCTCCTATGCCACCCATCGATGAACTCATACTTTGTTTTATAAACATTTGTGATTTATAATCACCGATCGAGTAGCAAGGAACCGCGCATGCAAATTAAATAAACTATATCAGATATTTAGCGATTCTCTCTTCATGGTTTTCACAATATATAATATAAATTAGAGATATATTTAATGCTTAGAACAAAAACTAAAGTTCAACTTGCATAAAATCTCCAAAAAACGCTACGGTTGTGACTTTTTACAAGTTAGAAATGAGTAAAGTACCTACCTATATATAAATTATGCAACAAGTGAGGAGAAATAAAATGGCCATTAACTGATTAAATACTTTATATGACTAATTGACTCATAATATGTCAGAAGTAGCTATTAATATAGGAACCTCCTATTATGTATTGTTTTCATTGTGGTTTACAGCGGAATCATATATTTGTCAGCAGTTGCACGAACTGTAAATGGAAATTACGTTTATGGCGTTATATTGTGCCCTTCATTAATGTTAATGGTCTGTTGAATCGTAGAATTGTAAATAACGTGATGAGAATTAAACCTGCTCTTTCAATCTGGCACGATTTGAGAGGTTTTTATGAAGGAGTAATGGATCGTAATTGGAAAGATAATTCAATATGGAATAAATTAATTGCTAATGCATTTTTAATTATCAAAAATATGGAAAACGTAGATATTAATTTGTATACCCTACACCATGTTTTGTTCCCTATTTTATTATTAATGTCTGAATATTAGTAACTGACAGAGTGTCACAGTGTGAGCTTACAAAAATTTATTACGTTGTAAATCTACACCAACATTTTCATCTTTTTTATTGACATATACGGAGTGTTAAATTAAAAAGAAATGTTATGGGTTTCAGTCAAGACTTTAAAATCTTTCAAGGGATGTATGTATGTATGTCGGAGGGGTGGTGGAGTTGTCTTCCACCGCGGCACTTAGGCCTTATTAGGCCCCTTGTACACCCTCCTTCATTACTCGAGTACTTTTTTTCAAACCACCCTATTTTACTTCACGGATGGCTTGGTGGCAAAGTCTCGTACAGTTTTTGTATGATAGCATGGTCTTGAGTTACAGAGATTTTCTTACTCTGTTCTCATTACCATTTATCGGGTACCACACGCGTGCGGCAAATGTTGGGCGACCCAGGTCTCCGGTAGGCTGCCACAGCCACGTCCCCGAGCCTGCCTTAGGTCACCCATCCAAATTCCAGCCCACGTCCGTGATGCTTGCCTCGGCAGATCGAAATCCGCCGGCCAAGACACCCGGCTAGGCGGTCCCTTTTTCAAAGAATATATCGGATTCTTTTTATTAGAGGTGAATGTCCTTTGTTTTTATTGGCTAATCAGGCACGTGACCCAGTACACTTTTATATGGGCTTTTGTGGCTGCAACAACGACAGCCACTGCTGCAGTAAATGCAGTAATATTTCGTACGTGGTATGTGGTGGTTTATGTTCGTTTAAGCGTCGACTAGCGTTTCATTTAAAAAAAACTTTATTTGGTTCTCTGCCTTATGAGGATAAACTAAAAATAAAAGAATTAGGTGGGCCAACACCACAATTAAATATTGAAGTTAGTGGAACAAGCCGAAGTAAAAGTTATAAAAGACAATTTAATACAAAAGCAGAGTGGGTGTGCGGGTGTGATTTAAAAAATATACTGTTTTGTTTTCTGTGCTTACTGTGGGGATAAAGCATGGATATACAGTGTGAAAGATTAAAGTAATTCTATTCTGCCTATTGGGATATTATACGGAAACACAATGAACAGGTAACGAAAAATCGTTATATATTATCTAAAATCATAGATTGCATAAAATTTTGCGGAGCTTTCGAATTAGCACTTCGCGGACACGACGAGACAGAAAATTCGGACAACCCTGATGTGTATCGTGGACTCATAAACTTTAGTGCAGATCTTGACGACATATTAATAGATCACCTAGCCACATGGGTATGATCGGGATTTTCTGTGATTGTACCGGGGAATTAGCTGTATGGTCCCGGATTTCGGATTTGCACGTATAACTCCCGGAATATAATATAATGTACATAATATATATATAAAAAAAGATAAAGAAAAAATCATAACACTGCGAGGAAAATTAAAATTCGTTGAATCGTTGGTAAATTTCACAAACGATTTTTTTGTTTGTAAACAATATTCAATAATTTAATAAAATATATTTAGTTTATTCCAATTTATTTATACCGTCAGTAGGTAATTCGTGAATAGATATTTCAAAAAGGTATCAATTTCAAAAATCGTTCTTGTGAAAATCTGTATTTTTGTATAAATGGATTGTTCCTTGAAATTCAGAAGTGCCAGGAAAACGCGTGACCTTGGAAATTTAAAAATTTTTCGATTGCGGCGCCATTTAGAGACTCTCCGGGCACTTAATATCCCGGAATTCAATTCAACAAATGTAACAACCCTAAGCAGAACATATTCAATCAATGTTCACGCGCCGCTACTGGGTGTGTCATACCATTCAAAGTCAATCATGTGACATATATTCGAAAATTTTAGAAGTTTCCACTCTGGAAAGCCATAATAGCCGCCAAAATGCACTCAGCCGAATTAAATGATGGTGATAGCGCATACAACGAAACACTACATCGCTCCAACTCCGCAGGAAGGTGCCTAAATTTTCACGCATGTTTTGAAAATTGATGATTGCCACCAAAAGTCATCGGCCGTATCAGACGACGTTGACAATGCATGCCCTTCATCTCCCAGAAGCCGCTAACAGCGCAGGAAGGCTCGAAAATATTTATTCATGTTTTGAATTTAGGTGAAATTTAACAAGTCCAAAAAAGTTGAAAGTCGAACTCTAAAACGGCCAGCGTCGAGAGTAATCGAATATCAGCCCGATCACCATGCTGTTCAATAACTGGGCAGTACATGCTTTATGCTCCAAATCATTTTCATGATTTATACAAGGTGTTCCACGGTGACGAGACATTAGACATATTTCAGAGACAACTTCGATTTTAATTTTGAAAATTTGGGCAATACTGTTTTCCGGCATACCCTTCTCAACTAACATAATGGCGTCCCCTAACGCTTCAGGTTATACCGCAAGTTGACGTCATTTTCGTTATTTTAAATGGAACCCCCCTGAATATTATTGCAATTTTGGATTCTACGTCAATTTTTAGCCAAACTATCATAAAGGTTTCCTATTCCTAGTTAGTTAACCGTTTTTGATATATAATTTTTTTCCAAAAAGATGTGTATCTTACAATAATAAAGTTAGGGTACAAATATGCTGGAGCGCCGCTCCACGCGCCAAGCGCCGCGCCGCTTCACTAGAAAAGTATAATGTATTTCAATGGACCCGCACATAGTGAGGATTTAAGCGTCGCAATGTAGCGAACGACATAGGGAGCGATACTTCACGATTTATTTTCACGATTCCTTTGAAGCTTTTGAAGCGCGTCAGTCTTGAGTTGCATCCATTGTGTACAGGTCGATTTTACGATGGACACAGAACAAATAATTAATTCTGTATATGATAGAAGGGCCATTTGGAATCAGTCACATTCGGATCATCGGAATAGATATGTTCTTGATAAATTGTGGGCAGAAGTAGCGTAAGAATGTAAACAAACTTGTTATTGTTATGTTGTTTATTTTCTACTATGTAGTACTATTACAAAGATAATAAAAATATTAAAGTGACAATCACAAATAATCAGTTTAATTACTAATATCTAATTGGAAAGTTATTTATGTAATCTTTAAAAGTATGCCAAGTGCTATGATATATGATATGCCCTTTGTGCCAAGTTGTGATCTTCTTCAACTAATGCTATTATAGATGCCTTGGAAACCCTTCTTTGTCAATAATTACATTATGTAAAATACATATTGCCTTAATAATTTTGTCGGCAGTCTTTTCGTCCGTTTCTATAGCTTTAGAAAGAATTCGCCATTCTGAATATATTATTCCAAAAGTACATTCTATCGTTTTTCTGGCTCTAGATAATCGTTGTTCGTTTTTCCAGTATATAATTAAACGTATTTATCTCCATTCTGAGATATTCGAAAAATCGTGCAGGATGGTTTTTTAATTGAAGAAAAAGGTTATAATATTGTCCATTTTTTTCTTTTTTGTGTTTGTCGGATGTACCGAATATTCTCTATAACTTTGTAGTATTAAACGCAAAGCAGCGTTATTAAAAATAATTTCAGCCTCGCTGTCCGAGAACATCTTTGCAACTGTGACAATAAAATAAATCGTCTTGTTTGTAGCGTTCTTTGACGCTTAACTATACATCAGTTAATCTTGAAGCGTCGCGGCGCGCGGCGCTCCAGCATATTTGTACCCTTAGAGCGATGAAATTTATAGGGGATATAATTAAAACTCTAAGCTTCCTTACCATAATTTCAAAATGACTTAATTTCATACAGGGTGGTAGAAACTGAATGCCGAATTTAGACGACTTTATACTAACTTAAGTAATTTTTTAAATGGAACACCCTTTATATTTTTTGCGCAACCTGCTGAACAAGTCAACGAATATCGCATAATTTCTTACGAGGATGGCTGTGAAATTTTTAATGGAACTCAAAACAAGCACCTAATCTGTTACCAGTTTAAAGTTGTCAATTTAACACATACCGTGAATGTTTATTTGAGTATTATTTATTATTAATGAAAAACACATTTATTCAAATGCTGACATTCTAAATTTATTATTTATTCATGGAGAGTGTTACAAGATAATAAATAGGACTAATCCCTGAAATATGTCTAATGTTTCGTCCCCGTGGGACACCCTGTATTACATACAAACATACGTTTATTTATTGTTCATTATCCACAAAATAAGCAATAAATCTCACAAATTTTAAAAAATCAAATTCGAATTAAAAAAATTAAAACGAGCTCAAATCTCCCACTGTTCAAGTAGCACACCTATCAATCAGGCGTTGTCCACCCTGCGATGAAGATCCTAAGGGATACCAGTTTCTAAAGCTGCCATACAAAACTCCCAAAGGTTCCATACACAAACCATTGAAGGAGGTAAAATTCAAGCTCTAAATTCAAGTTCCTAAATCATCCATACAGGCACTCTAAGGAGGCCATACACTTATAAACTTTAGTATTCAAACTCCGTACGCCATAGACAAGTTAACAAATACACAAGATACTTGTCTGTGCTCCGTATAAATCAAAATGATCGGTGCAATGCCATAGAATCGACTTCATCTAGCCCAAGCGTCCGTTGAAGTTGGCGTGAGAGGTCAGACGCCCGAGTAACCTGGAAATCCCTTTGCAAGCAAGCGGGCGACTAACATTCTAAGCTCGTAAATACTCTGATTGTATTTTAAGGAAATAAATCCTTTTAAAACAACGAAACTTTATTCTTTGACAGGAAGAGTTTTTGGAATCAGCACATTCCTACAACGTCAATATTGTTATGCCTTGCGCTGCTTATATGCTAATTTCAATGCAGTATATCGTTTTCAAAAAGGACGTGACTGACTCTACAAGCGTAGTCATTCTTGACACCTTGTATCGTAAAAACAAAGGATAGTCCATCCTTGGTTCATTAAAAAAAATGATCTTGCTTTTATGGTCATTGAGGTATTGTATTTATTACATTTTTAAGAACACCCTACAAACTGTGAGAACACAGAAAACGTCTTAAGCATAATAGTTTAAGGCATGTAATTTAAAGATTGGTAAGAAACGAAATTTAAATTTAATTTATTTAATTGTGATTTACTATTTAATACATTAATAAATTTTTCGTTGAGTACCATTATTATTGTAATGTTCTTAATTCTTTTATATGCATAACAATACAACCAAAACATTGCTTATTATTCCCAACTTCTTTAGCAAATATCGAAAGACAAAATTCAGAAAAGTGCTGACAGCAGAGTCAACATTATTTATATATTTTTTATAAATGTGAATTCTTAATTGAAATTCTGTACTTTTTATAGACAGCATTGGTTTCAAATAGGAATTTCGTGTTGATATGTGAAATTTTGGTTTCCTGTGTAAATAGAATAGAACTTTACATTAATCAATTACTGAACTGAACTGAACAATTACTTGCTATGCAAATTTAACTGTTTTCGGACGAATTTCCGGATTATAAATTATAGGGGCTCGGAAAAACGCCAGTATGCTTTTAGGTATCGAACTTTATCAAATACCTATGTTTTTAACTATCTGTAGTTCCATATATTCCAATAGCATAAACATATTTAGTGATATGAATAAAATTGACTACTTTTTGTACGTTTCAGAAAATTATTATTAATGTTTAAGGTTACGTTAGAAACAGAGGTGAAGGTAAAAATAACGAATAAACAGAACTTCAACAATTTTATTTTTGTGTGTACTTTTGCTCTGTATATTCCAGATATGTAAAGACATCAGAAACATAGACGTTTTTTTATCGGAAAACGGAAATCAATCGGAAACTAATTCTTGAAATACATAGAATAACTGGAAAATTATTTTTTTTATTTTGCGTTGTAAACTCATTTGTAAAGCCCGGGGTTTTCGTCGGCTAGTCATAGGCACGTTGGTCGTAAACAAATAAATAAACAGGTAGGTATGAATAAAAATAAATAAATTTGCGTACTTTATCAGAGAAAGATCGTTTGTTACCGCTTGGGGCGTTTGACATTATTAGACACTTATTACACGAAGCAAACGCGAAACCAATAACTGCCCTGATTACCGGTTTCGTAAGACGCGCTGTAGCGAAAGGCCGATGTGACGGATATGATCATCCGACTGAGTCCCGAGCTCTACTCATTTATTTATAAAGATAATTTAACGAGATTATGTTTCTAGACATAAGACAACCTACTGATTACTGTGGGATATTTCACGATTTTTTGAAATTGTATAATTGTTTTTTATAATATGATATAATGAAAAAGGAAAAAAATAGTAAGTACGTTTTTATCATAATCTTTTCCCTTAATGTTCCATCAGACTAAATCGGACATGGTTTTATTGACTTTGTAAAAAATAACTTTGATTCCTTTAAGTTGATTGATTTGATTTTAAATGTATAACAAAAAACTCTCTTATATTTGTTATTTAATCGGCTGTACCCGGTAAATGATTGTAGGCACCACTGGGATACCCTGTATCTTAATCTAAAAACCACAGGATTTAATTTGATATGTTACTGCTTTTTACTTTCACAATATTAACGATCAAGTGGGTAGCAGGGCACAAAATTAGTGGTACTTTTAGAGACAGAATTTTGAGTATATTTAGGATTTCGATTATTTCATTAAAAAGAGTATTTACCAAATACGAATTTTATGAACTTTCAAAACACTGCAATGTTTTTGTAAGAAACTTATGATTTGTTTGGACAAATTTTAAATATTACCTACGTGTTAGTACTTTTCTGGTTTGCTATGTGTCAGATTTTCACCTAACTAATATAATCTTTCGCCTTTTCTTAATATAATTGTAATATGAAATACTGTTCTAGAAATTTGCTCTACTTTAGGTATACCAGCTCAGACACGTACGCTATTCGCACGTCTTTAATTAAAGGTACATATCTCGCAATTTCCTCTTTATATAGCACATGTAGCTCTGCATTCTTAATTAGGTATTTTCTGCAATATAAAATTGGAAATAGAAAACTTAATTTTAAAATAAAAAAGATCATCTGATAAAGTTTTCTTGATAAGATGACGTTTTACTATACATATTATATCTATTTTTTCAATTTTCTGTATTATGTAAAGTATCAATCACGTTTAATTAACGGCGGTATAGTCCAGAGAGCGTTGCTTATAAACAAAATGAGTCCATTTACGATTTTGTTATTCACGCTATACGGCACGGAATATTGTGGCCAAAACATGAGCCTTTCAAAAACTTTCTCTTTTCGGATATATATTCGGGGGTCTATTGCGGTTACGTTTTAAAATTATTTTCATATTATACAGGGTGTCCCAAATGGTCTAAAAGTATCCAAGTTGTGTTTTTTTTTTAAATGGAATCCCCTAATCATTTTTGGATTCTCCGATCAAAATAAGTGTATGTTTTAATAAGGTTTAAGAAGTGTATCAGGTATGTAAGTGAAATTTACAGTGAAGTGTAACAATATAGCATATTTTATATACCAATCTTAATAATCTTGCCATCTTATACAGGGTGTCCAAAAATTAAAATGAATCAAATAAGAACTTTAAGTGGCTATAACTTGATTAATTTAAATAGAACGCCATATTTTTAACTTACCGGAAAATAATTAATAATAATTAATTAATTTTAATTACCTACCGAATACTATTAGTGTGTTCATAGCTACAGAATACGCCAAATAATCGTTCATTGCACCATTTCGTGTATTTTACATAAAAGTTCTAAAGAACATATCAACGATAACATAAAACAGAAGCAAAATATTTATAACAGGAATGTCGGCCGTCATTTATACACCTTTTAGTAGTAATAGTCTTTTCGATAGTATGACAAATGTAAGCAATTTCATTTTTGTATCTTTCCTTCTATTTAAGAAAAATAAATAAAACACATATTCCTTACTACGTTTGAAGGACTATCCGTAGGGAGGAAACATTATTTTACGTGAAACTTTTCGTCTTTCAACTTTTTTAACTGAACCCTGTATAGTTGTAAGACTATATGCACTATGTTCGTGTTTCTTTACTTATATTATTAAATACCTTCACGTTTCCACAATAAAACCGACGAAAGGGAAAGTCTAGAGCCTTCCAAAAAAGCTTATAAAATGAATGAAACAAAATATGGAAGATATACGGTTACGTTATACGGGTGATATATAAAATCCTATTGAACTTACCTTGTAAATCTTTTGGAGAATCACATAAATTTACTCCTGTCCTAGACTGCCATATTCTCTTGGAACAAAATCAAGTTTTACACAAGAAACATCTACAGTTTCATTTTTTGTACTACAGAATTGTAATTGATGATATACAGGGTGATCCATTAATGGTATCGAGCGGCTGTATATAGAAAACTAGACGTGCTACAATTATGGGGTAAAAAATCTATAAAAAAATACGACCAAAAGAAATTGATTTAAAATACTTTCAAGTTTGTAATTTCACCGCTAGGGGGCGCAACTGCTATAGTGTTACAGAAAATTGTCTTTTTTTTCGAAAATTCGCTTATATAACCTAAGCTGCAAATACATTGTTTAGATACACTGTTAAACCTTTCACAAGTTTTGTCTGAACTCTTTTTTGTTATTACCAAAGCAACGTCAGTATGAAGGACACTATCTTGAAATTTTAATTGTCATAATTTCTAAATGCCTTAATCGATTTCAATAAACGATGAACTTAAAGAACTATTAATAAAATTTATTTTTATGATATAGGAATAAAAATATTATTTTTCTGCGCAACGGTAGACGATGCTAATTAGAAAAGTTTTGTAATTGTCTTCGTTTACTAAAAAAATTAAATGCAACGATATAGGTTTTTTTCATGGCTTGATAGACCATTCATTATGGAAAACAAATACACCGGAGGTCGATATCCTTTTTCGTTTTCAAGTTATACTTATTTGCAACTTAGGTTATATAAGCGAAATTTCGAAAAACCGACAATTTTCTGTAACACTATAGCAGTTGCGCCCCCTAGCGGTGAAGTTACAAACTTGAAAATATTTTAAATCAATTTCTGTTGGTCGTATTTGTTAATAGATTTTTTACACCATAATCGATACCGTTAATGGATCACCCTGTATAAGTGTGATTCCTATAAAATATATACTTCGCTATAAATTCTAGCACTCTTAAAATATTTATTTTATCGGTACTAGATCGCTTCTTCAATTTGAGGGTTAACAACTTCTTATATTATAACTAAAAAATAGTTTTACGTATGTACCATTTTAGTCCAGGCAAGTTAGACCAAAATGACCCAGAATACGGAGATTTTTTTGCGGTTTTCGGGATCGTCTCCGGAAAAATTTCAGGAAAAAAGTATATCTATTACACTTTGGGGCTGGATCGAAACTGCATTGCGGGTGCATAAAGTGCATCTTGGAGTGTATAATTATTTCAAATTTTCTGAAAATGGTAAATATTGACTAAAAGTTGTAGAAATTTGTGTGCAGGGGTTTTCGGGGTCAGAGATTCCGAATCTGACCCTGAAAAATATGCCCGACGGCCCTGGGGCCCCCCAGGAGGGCAAGGGGGGCCTTCTGTAAAACATCGAATAGCTGAGTAATTGCCTTCTAAATTTCTACTCGGGGGTTTTCGGGCTCGGAGGTTCCGAATCTGACACTGGAAAATATCCATTAATCTTAGCTTGTCTATCACTGAGACAAATTGTCGTAGAATTGGAGAAATCCTGGACAATCCGTTCCCAAGATACACATTTCGTTAAATCAAAGAAATATTCCTTAAAACCGAATCAGAATTCAGTATCAGAATCGAAATCCCTGACCCCAAAAACCCCCGAGTGGAAATTTAAAAGGCAATTACTCAGCTATTCGATGTTTTACAGAAGGCCTCCCCTTGCCCTCCTGGGGGCCCCAGGGCCGTCGGGCATATTTTTCAGGGTCAGATTCGGAATCTCCGACCCCGAAAACCCGTGCACACAAATTTCTACATCAATTTTTACCATATTTAGAAATTTCGGAAAAATTGATGCACTCCAAGATGCACTTTATGCACCCGCAATGTAGTTTCGATCCAGCCCCAAAGTGTAATAGATAGACTTTTTTCCTGATATTTTTCCAAAGACAATGCCGAAAACCGCAACTCGATCGGTTCATCAAAAAAATTTTCTGATTTCTTGTCTAACTTACCTGGTCTATTAAATATATCTCAACAGGGAAGCAAATAAATTCTCTTACTTCACTTGCTACTGGGAAAAAAGAAACTTCTATAAAACAGTTTTTGCAGACTTTCGAAGACCTAAACAATTTGCTATAATAGTTAAAAATTTCCATTGAGTAACTATAAGAAATTCATATTTATTACAGCAAAAAAAGTGTGTTAAGATGAGATGAATAAAGCAACAAATATGTAAAGTACTTTTCTAGTAACTGTAAGTGTGAGTTATGTATCACAATTTTCTTTGTTTGTAGGTACTTATATACCTAAAGTTTCTGTTTAGAAACTAGAGCAGAATAAATCAGAAGTTATATTTCCTATGACTATATATAAGAGATAATGTAAATTCTTAACTTCCAGATTCCATTCAACTATATTTGTACAGCCTTTGTTGGTCTCATGCATCAAGCAACTTGCAAAAGTATTTTACAGGATGTAGAAATACTATGAAGTAATAAGTACATATACAAACTTTGTCATGTCGGAGCTAAAGAGTTGGTTGAACTGAGGCAAAACTTTCCAATAAGGAAGATAGTATTATGTTATTTTTGATTTCATAGTTTCATAGAAACTTTCGGGTACTGAATCAGGTATTTAGTGACATTTCGTTGTTCGATTACTATCAGCAACTTAAATAGTTTTTACACGGAGAATACATTGGTACAAGTATTATGGGAATGGGAATATCAGCACTAAATATCCATCCGTGCACAAAGTTTCTTTTTTATGATAATTTTTAATAATATTGTATAACTTCCGGACTAGACATCGGTGTTTTTTCTTAAAACAGACAGTGGTAATAAAAAAATATGTTTCTATATGTTTCTAATATAGTACTTATTAAGTAATAAAATTTATATTAAGTAAGTGCAAAATAACTAAAAAATATAAACATATAAAAATCATAGATGTTGGTGCCTACAGAAGTTAATAATTCTTAAATTTAGCAACTTTACCTCAATTTATCTGCGAATATTTGACAGTTATTCCGCTCATGGATATAAAATGCGACGAGCAAGACCATCATAAGAAATTTTTACTTGTGTGCATAAGGCATATTAAATAGTCGTGATAGATGCATATGTTTTAAATAATAAATAAATATAGTTTTATTAATAATAATTTGCAATCCTTTTTTATACCTCACAAGTGGTTTGATCGCTATTTGCTAGTGGCAACCTGTAATCTTATAAGTAATAGAGTTTTACCAATTTAAGGTAATATGTTACTGTATGATGCGCCTGCGCTTACTGATGTTATTTATTTATTTATTTATTTATTTTGGATACACCATTCCACAGAAACAAAATTCCAGTTACGGAATGGGAGTACAAAGAATAATTACAATTTAGAGAAATAGAGAAATACAGGGAAAAAAAGAGATTAAACCTATATAATAAGTAAGTATAAAACAAACATGTGACAAATAACATGGAGAAGACAGAAAAATACGCAGTATAAGTAATGTACAACCTCTTAATAACACATTTATACTCGGTTAATTTAGGTCATGCTCAAAATATGTGTAGTGTTTTCTTTAATTTCATTTGTGGTACAATTAAATCTACAAGATGTGCAATTTTTGTATAGTTTGAACATGCCTGAAACAATGGAGAAGCTTTTAGGAGATTTGTGCGAGGTATAGGCAAACAGAAGGTTGCAGGAGAACGGGAAGTTAACCTAGGCAGATTAAAGTTGAGTAAACTTAATATCTGAGGACAGTCAAAGATGTTTTGGATTATCTTACGCAAAAAAATGATCGAGTGCATTGGTCTTCTAGACCGTAAAGAATTCACGCCAAAGTGATTTAACAGATGGTTCTGAGGAAAATTAATGGGGGGTAATACGAATTTTCTTTATAAAATAAGTACTTTATAAACTTCCTTTGTATGTTCTCCAAATTATTTATGTGAACTGTATACAGCGGGTTCCACACAATAGATGCATATTCCAATCTAGACCTCGCAAACGAATTATATAAAATAAATAATGTACTTCGATCCAAGAAATCTTTACCATTTCGAATAACGAAGCCTAAATTTTTGTATGAGGTCTTCAAAATTCTATCAACATGTTCGACAAACGAAAGCTTACAATCAAATACAATTCCTAAATCTTTGATGACGGTAGGCCGATCTAAATATACTTCATTAATGTGGTAACCAAAGCTCAATGGGTGTATTTGTCTACTAAATGACATAACATTACATTTTTTACAATTCAATGGGAATTTATTATCTGTACACCAATGTTCGACTAAATTTAAAGCATTTTGCAGCCGTTCATAGTCCTTAGAGGTCTCAATCGTCGTATATAATTTCATATCATCTGCGTACATTAAAAAATTGACATCAATGGAATTACTTATGTCATCCAAAAAGATGTTGAACAGTGGAGGTCCCAGGACTGAGCCTTGAGGTACTCCTGACAGTACTCTTATTACTTGTGATTTGAACCCCCCTTGTTGTACATATTGCGTTCTATTAGTCAGGTATGACACAAACAAATCAACTAAATTCTCAGACAATCCGTATACAACCGTTATACAACTTTAACGAGATTCTTAAATAAAAGGATCTAAATGTTATATATTAATATTGATAAAATTCTTGAAAATTATAGGTATTTGAGTACTCTCCTTAAAAATTCTAGACATTAATGCTTGCAGTTTTATTTTATATTTAATATACAAGTTTTTGTTATTTTACATACTTTCTTGGGAATTTTATTTATTAAATTAAAGAAGTATAATTGTTGGTACATACCTATATTTTAGTAGACTAAGATCATTAGGATTATCTATATAAATTGATTGATATAATTTGTGCAAACTATCAAGCAATGTCTTTGTATCAATCGTTAGAAAACATTTTATTTTCAAAATGTATTGCATATGTATTTTTAAAAATATGATTATTATATTTTACATATTCATTTACGCTTTAAGAAAACCTACAGAAATTACTATTGTAAAAAATATGTGCTCACCTAAAAGCGTTTTCACGCATTCTGAATTTTATCTGACAGAACTGTAAAATTTTTATATACGTCTCTGTTTATTACACTTAGTAGGCGAATTGTGGAGGGTCTCTGCAAACTGAAAACTATGCACAGCCTTGTTCCTCTTGCAATTTTGGTTCATCTGATTTAGCTGGTTTGCATAAGTTGCCGTTAAAGCTTGATTTAGCTAGTGCAACGGATGCAATGACATAATTAATTACAAACAATATTGTGTTTATTTCTATATGATTAAAAATTATTTTTTATTCAGGAAACAAAGCACGCTATATTTGAAAATTAGAACATAAAAATTCTTGGTATATACTTTTTTCATAATAATATCAAGTTGACTTGAAAATCCAAATATCATATAAATTGGAGTAAGTGTTAGTTTAGCAACAATTTTAATTTTCTTCCTGATTTCATTCTATATAGATTTACCATCCTGTTGTTTTTGTGTCTCTCAGAAGAGTTTATATTCAAATGCTGTTTTTTCTTTTTGTTTGTGTTCTGGTTTTTATAAGGATACTGGCTGCTCAAATATTTTCTTAAGATAAAGAATACACATCGATTATTTTGAATAGGGTATCCCTTTCGAGCACTTTTCCCGCAAACTTTCCCTCCCTTTAATTCTTAGATAACCATTATGTTACATGATACTTAGAACGTACATCAGTCGACTAGAAAACATTCCTTATCGACATGTTAAAAGTTCAGAAAATACTAAATGACAGTTGAGAGTTACTTATTATATTTGTCCCGATGTTCGTTTTGGAATAATAATGATTTTTATTTTTACCACACCGTTCGTAGAATGCTTCAAGTTTTAAACCAGTTTCAATGGTTAATGTTTTGTAAAAATTCTCTTTTGTTTGTTTACTCTCCCCAAACTATTATTGTTAATATTTTTTTAAAAAAGTAACTTGTTATTGGTACGAATAAGGCAATTCAATTATTATACAATACAGGGTGTCACAGCTGGAACTGCGTCGATCGATATCTAGAAAAGTACTGCTCCGAAAGATTAAAAAATTTGGCAACATAGCAATATCTCTTGGGCAAACACAACTAAAATATCTAGAACTCTCCAGCATTTCGAGTTATACCGGAAGTCGACACCTACTTCGTTATTTTAAATGGGAACCCTATATATTATTGCATTTTCGAAGGGTTACTGAATTTTACTAAATTTGAGGGTTAGTTTATTAAATATTACCTATACCTAGGAGTTATAGAATTTGAGATAATAATATTTAAAGAAAAAATTTGACAGATGCAAGGGTCTGCGGAGATGCTAGTAACTCTTTTCAGGAGGGTGTATCAAGAGGATTATTGGTACCTGTAAAGGTAACATGGTATACCAACAAATTAAAACATTTAATACTAGGTGTTTAATATTTTTTGTTACATTTTGATACCTTCAAACAGCTATAACTTAAATGGAACACATTTAAATGATGCCAAATTTTCAAGTTTTTCGTATAAGTACTTTCCTAAATATCGATCGACGCAGTTCCCGGTGGGACACCCTGTATAGGCAACTGATCAAGTTATTTTATTTACTTTGTCTACTTGCAATTGTACAGAAGACTACGCTTGAGGGGTAATACTATTGTCAAATGCTAAAGTAAAGCATTAAAGAAATTTACTATTTTATTTGTAAAAACTGACTCCCGGTTCGAATATGCTACATCCAGTTGGAACCGGAAGTCGAAAACATCTTTAATGGATCAGACAAGGTTCATTTACTATGAATGTAATGTACCTACTTTTACAAAAAAAATCATTGATGTATTCTTACTATGCAGCGTAAGGGGAAAAATGTAACTTTCAGGGGCTGTAGGTCCATTTCAGACTTTGTGCCCGTTAGGACTTTTGATCCACGTGATCAGAACTATCTCATAGCAAAGCTTCGAAAAAAAAATAGCCGAGCGCTACTTCCCATAAGGATTGTCCGGGTTGCTTTCCATATTTAATGTAACTGTGTGTTTATGAAATCGATGATACAGTCTTCTGATGTCTGACTTATTTATTAATTCACGCTCTGAATAGCTGTTTGTAAACATTTCTATGATCTGAATATGTTGGAGGTGGTTATATTTATTAAAAGTTAACGTGATCTTATAAACTATAAAAAAATAATATCTGTAAGATAAATAGTGTTGCAGAATGGAAGAAGTAGAATTACAGAAAATATAATTTCACTAAAAAAATACATATTTAAATTAGGGAATAAATTAAATAAATAGTTTCAGTTAAATGTTGTGACGACAATGATTGAATTATTTAAATCTCTATTTGTACAAGTTCCAACGGTTACATGTACCCACTAAATTGAAAAAAATGCGTAATAGGGATATATAACGGTTTTTTTTTTCACGTGTTCACTTAACTGTTAAATTAGCCATCCGATGGCCGATCGTTAAATTATTAACGTCGGTAATGTACTGCTAAGCAGATTTTAATGATTCGGTACTAACGGTCACTTAATCATCCCCATTACACCTAAATATAGTCCTGAATAACAAGTTGATATTCATTTCCATCAAATTCACCTGTAATGAATGCTTTTACTGAGATAAACTTAATTAAAACCACCCACAATTTTGAAAAGGCCGACTAGGGCATTTTGCGTGCGTTCCAAGTCGTGTTAATCAACCTTTTAAGTTTATGTTGGAATAGAACAGTAAAAGTCCGGTAAAATATATTTACTTATTAGTAGTACATAACTGTTGAAATAAACTCCGAACATTATAAAACTGAAAGTTTTGTATTTTGAGCAATATTTCCTAAAGTACCTATCAAAAATATTTTCGATGTATCCTCTTAACGACGCATTTTTTCCTCAATTTAACCATCTTTATGTACCTATTTAAGGATTTCTACTAATGTTATTGCATCCAAAAAAAAATTAAATTGCGAATTGAAAAGGAACGGATTTAATGATAAAAAAAAACTAATGTTCGACAATTACCGATTTTACTCTGAAAACCATGATGTATCTTTTTTAAAAAAAACGAAACCAATAATAAAATCTGTATTTTGGAATCCTTTTTCAAATCAGCATCTGGTAGAATCATGAGCTCTAGAGAAATAAAACGATTAGTTGTTATTCTTAAAATCGCGTGTGTGAGTTATTCCATATTTACGACGTAATTTATTGAACATTTATACCTGTATACCCTGTAAATTGTAGTCAAACTATTACATATCAATTTCAGTTTTATTAGCCATCTAAATTGTATTTTTATAGTTTAGTTTAGTGTTTATTGACCATGTTAAATTGCATACAATCTTTATGGCAAGTCATATACAAAAACAAAAAATGTATAGATATACACAAAAAAAGATTAATTAATAAAAAACATATCACAGTAAATATACAAGCAATAGAACACAAAACGAGAGAAAAGAGATTATATAAACATCTTAGTCTAAAAAGGAGCGATAAGACCATTACCATAATGTAAGCATATCAGAAAATTTTAAAAACTTATTAACTGAGTAGAAACAATGTGTAACAAGAAATGATTTTATTTTCTGTTTAAAATTACGAGTATTCAAAGATTTTAAACTAGTTGGCACAATATTATACAGGATGTTAATAAATAAGTGCGACAAATTTCAGGGGGTGATTCTACATGAGAAAATAATGGCAGTTTGCTTATAAACTATGTCCGCAAATGATTCGTTTTCCGAGATACGGGGTGTCAAAGTTTTTCTTAATAACTGACGATTTAATTTATTGCTCTGAAACCGGTCGAGATGTGCAAATTAAATTTGGTGGGTTTTAAGAGGTAGTTATTGCGCATATTTTGACATGCAATTAAGAATTTTATGTTCATCATTGGCGCGCGTACGGGTAAAAATCTCAATTTTTTTTAAGAAAAAAATGGTACGCCACTGAGATATTACAAATTAAAAGTCTTCTTGAATTCCTCGTTCAATTTTTGACAAAAAATCTCTCTTGCCTTTTCTTCGTAGGGGCCCTGTTATGATGCAAAAAAAATAAAACATCTTAACGCGTATTTTTTATTTCTTTAATACATTACCTAGTAGGCTACTGTCAACATTTGTCTGTTAAATACGAATATTTTTAAGAAATGTCAAATTAGCGTTTCGTCATTATTAATTTATTAAGCTTTTAGTTTGCTATAACATTAGTGTTAATAAGTAATTAATTTTTATTTTATCGAAAACAATGGAAAATTTTACAAATGCGGAATTGTCAGACATGCATTTTGTCTATGGTCGAAGTAATGGAAATGGTCGACAAGCTCGACGATTGTATGCTGAGTTGTATCCAGGACGTAGGGTACCTCATCACACAATATTTGCTCGTCTTCATCAACGTTTGCGCGAAAATGGTTCATTTAAGAAACAAACGGTTGACTGTGGGTGCACTCGAAAAGTACGAACTGTGCAACTAGAAGAAGCAGTTCTCGAGTTAATTGCGGAGTCACCTGAAACAAGTACTCGAAAAATTGCCAACATATTGAATGTAAGCAACTTCACTGTATTTAAAATTCTTAAAGAACAGCAATTGTATCCGCTTCATATTGAACGTGTGCAAGCTCTACTACCTAGAGACTTTTTTCCGCGCCTATTTTTTTTGCCAATGGATTAATCATCAAATCGCTCAAATTCCTAATTTTTTAAATGCCGTTTTGTTTACTGACGAGGCTACTTTTGCACGACAGTGTATACGAAATTTCCATAACAACCACTTATGGGCTGAGGAAAACCCCCGTGGAATCTTTGAAGCTCATTTTCAGCATCAGTTTTCCGTAAATGTATGGCTTGGGGTAATTGATGATCGGTCCATATTTCCTCCCACAACGACTAACAGGCGAATTTTATCTTAATTTCCTACGGGAAGAGTTACCTGTTCTTCTTGAAGAAATTCCTCTACAGCTGAGACAACACCTATGGTGCATGCATGATGGTGCATCAGCCCATTTTAGCATTAATGTACGTAATCACTTAGACACAGTATATCCAAATCGTTGGATAGGTAGGGGAGGTACGGAACATTGGCCTGCTCGATCGCCGGATTTAAATCCTTTTGATTTTTGCATTTGGGGTTTTCTTAAGTCATTAGTTTATTCCACTCCCGTTGAAAACGTTGATGACCTGAGGAATCGAATTACAGTCGGCTGTGAGACAATAAGAAATATACCAGAATATTTGCGCGAATCAATGAGGCGAATAGTTGAATCTTATGTCACGTCTGAGGGAGGTCATTTTGAACATTTGTTGTAGCTGTGCGCCTTTTCAAAATTTGATTAGTGCTATTTTCTGTTCTGGTTTAATGTTATTGTATTAGATAGTTCTTGATAATGTATTAAAGAAATAAAAAATACGCGTTAAGATGTTTTATTTTTTTGCATCATAACGGGGCCCCATACGAAGAAACGGCAAGAGATTTTTTGTCACAAATTGAACGAGGAATTCAAAAATGATTTTTAATTTGTAATATCTCAGTGGCGTACCATTTTTTTTTTTAAAAATCGAGATTATTACCCGTACGCGCGCCAATGATGAACATAAAATTCTTAATTGCACGTCAAAAAATGCGCAATAACTACCTCTTAAAACCCACCAAATTTCATTTGCACATCTCGACCGGTTTCAGAGCAATAAATTAAATCGTCAGTTTTTAAGAAAAACTTTTGACACCCCGTATCTCGGAAAACGAATCATTTGCGGACATACGTTTATAAGCAAACTGCCATTATTTTCTCATGTAGAATCATCCCCTGAAATTTGTCGCACTTATTTACTAACACCCTGTATAAATGGATATCTAAGGAATTTTTCTTTGATTTAGTCAGTCTATAACGTGGAATCATAAAATTGTCCGCAGATTTCGTCCCATAACTGACATTGAGAGTGTGTAACATAGAGATATTTCTGAGAATGAATTTCAAGGAGAGTGGCATATATGTAAAGACATGGTAACGGTAGAATTTTAAGTTTTTTAAAAAGCGGTCGACAGTGTCCAGTATAGCTAGACTTAGTCATTAACACTACAGCTTTCTTTTGCAACTTAAATATTTTATCGGACGTTGTGCTGTTTCCCCAAAGGATTATAGCATAAGTCAAATGAGAGTGAAAAAGTGAATAATAAACACATCATCAAACAGTCGTCACTCAAAGAGTGCTCCAATCTTCGAATTAAAAACAAGGCACTAGATAGTTTAGTTCTCAGTTTGTCAATATGGGCATTAAACGTAAGGGAATCATCAAGAATCACACCGAGTACCTTTGTAGATTTGCCTTCCGTTATATTCTTACGAGTTGAAAATATTAAATTGTGCGTTTTACTGTCATTCAGTTTTAAATTATTATACACGGTGTAACTGAAATAAGTATTTAAAATTTCTGAGCTTGTAAAACAAGTCGAAAAATGACGAAAACTTTAGTACAATTTTTGTCAGTGGCGGCTCCTAAGTGAGCTACGCTCTCCTAAAGGGGTAACCTCGGAAACAGTTTTTAATGCGTAACATCCAAACGGCTCCACATTAAGTCACGAAATTTTGGTGAGATATTAACCTTGACGTGCTTAATAAGTCTCATAAAATATATTTCAAAATTTGCTACAGGGGCGTGAGAAAATGCAGGACTCAGGGACAAATTTAATCATATCTTTTTTGTAGTCAATTTTTTCTAGTTCCTGACTCGAAAATATTGAAATTTGAAGTATTTAACATAAAAAATGTCCTCTTGTTAAATTTCACTAGGATGTGCCGTTTTCCAGTAAAATCGATTTCAATCATTCCCAAGGTGCTCCAAATTCAACTTTCATTACATAGCAAAATAAATTAATTGCAGTGTGCCATGGGGAAAACAACTAGTCTGACAGTTAACAGAAATGTCAATTTATTTAACTAGGGTTAAACTAATGCATATTTAATTTGCATAAAGTAATCTTTGCTGAGATAATGTAATTAGCAGTAATTGCTATGTTTTAAATTCACATTCAGTGCAGTATACATGTTTGAATTTGGGAAGCAGATTAAGCCGTTTTCAATGCAATAAATGAGAGAACGAAGATCATTGGAGGATCTAATCGTGCATCAGTAACATCTATAGACATTGTGAAAAATATATATAATTTTTAATCCCTCCATTCCCCACTTAACGGGAATAAGGAAATTTAGTTTTTTTAATCATGACCAATGTTTTCCCTTGGCTTTAATGCTTCTCAATTGGTAGCATATATGCTGAAATCAGAGTTAAGACTGAACCACATTCTTTTGCTATTAGAGCTATTAACTGTTCGCCGTCTTATAACGATTACTTTAAAATATATATTATAATGTAAATGTTTGAGTAACTGCTTTTTACCTTAAATCTCATTGAAAAGGCGGCGTGTTAATATGAATTAGAAAGAATCTCAATCCCGATTTCAAATACATTATGTGATATAAAATGATCTACTAATCTAAACAAATACGTTATTAAACAATGCCTGTCGATTTAAGTACTATGCGCCGATTGCGTTTCCTTCTACTCAATTATTTTTGGATCGACATTTACAAATCCTGAATATGTTCATTAGTCTCTTGACACCGGTGGGACATATTAATCGATTGGAGCATTGTGAGTAAATAATTTTATGGATTTATTCTGTGAATACCAATTTAGGTCTATTGTACTCTAAGGTACGCGAAATCCAAAGGCCTATAATATTTAGCGGCCATGGTTTTGTAATTCAGAACATAGAAATCCTATTACTGGTATAATTTAATTCAATAGAGTGCAGGGATTATTCGTCAGCGACAAATTGAGGCATTTCAATAATTTATACTAGCAAAATAGTGTGTAAATTGTGAAGGAAAATTATTTAGTATAATTTTTTAACAATAAATTTACTGCGAAAACCAGGTGGTTTACATTAACTACGAATTTGCAGCAAATTTGTTCTAGGAAGATTTCTAAGCAAGTACTGGCAAGATGTTTAATAAAGAACTTTGTTTTAATGTATGTGTGTGTTATTCCAGGTGTTTTTTTAACTTTATGTGTTAACTTAAGGGGTTGTTTTCCTAGTGATTCTAAACTTAACCCCGAAAACTACTGATTCTAGAGATACATTCTGCAAAAAGTTATCCGGAATTTGTCAATATTCAATTAGCAATTAATTTGTTAATATTCAATTAACCAAATTTATTATGTCTCCTTCAAAATAGGCTTCATTTGAAGCAATGCACTATTTCCAACAAACACCTCAGCCGTCAAAGCATGTTTTTTAACGCATATACCGGTACGGACTTCAAATCCTTCAGTGTTTTTTGTTTTATGGCTTCTATCGACTCAAAACGTGTTCCATGAAGTGGTATTTTGAGTTTGGAAGTCAGCACGAGCCATCTCTTGTGCATACGTTGGCTGCTCAATGACATTCGTTGAGTTATTGGTCAAAAATACATTTACAATTCTTTTGCGGCGGATACTCTCTCTCGAACGCCTCATAACGCCCAGATAATATTCTTTGTTCACTGTTTCTCCATCCGGAAGGAATTCTGTGTGGACAACACCACGATAGTCAAAGAATACAGTCAACATGACTTTGACTTTTGATTGACATTGACATGTTTTTCTTTGGTTTCGGCTCATTAGAAAAGCGCATTCCGAAACTTGTTGGCTCATTTGCATGACAAGCTCTTAAACCCATGATTCGTCACCCGTTATGATGCATTGCTCGTTTAAGCATGTCTTCAACAACATGACTGCGATTCTTTTTTTGAAGAAAATTCAGCTCTTTTCGAACCAGTAATGCTGCGACACGTTTTATAAGCATTATCTAAAATAGTGCGAACTGATTCGTGAAATATGTTTAGTTCATATGCCAGCTCTCTCAAAGTATAATGTCGGTTTGCAAGCACCGTTTCCTTCGCTTTATCGATGTGTCCTTCAGTTGAGAACGTTGAAGGACAACCAGAACGTGACAAATCATCAACTACTTCTCGACCATATTTCTATACTTTTTACCATTCGTATGCTTGAGTCGTCGATAAAACTGAATTACCGTACGTGTTTCCCAACATTCCCAATGATTCAGCACAAGAAATTCCATTGGTAACACAAAAGTAAACTCTTTGTTCAATAACATTATCCACAGCAAAAATCGTGAAATACATTTTAAGTGGACTAATAAAATGTACAAACTGTCAACAAACAGATCACGCTCAAACATCACGTCAGAGTAAGACTGCAGTGTTACCAATTTTCCATCGAAAAGGAAATTTTAATCGACTTTATGCGGAATTTTTAAATGACCGACTTTTTTTGACTTTTTTGACATAATTTACAATATTGAAGTGTAAAAATAATATCGTATTTATTCAAATATCTTTGCAGATGTCTTATGTAGATTAATGAATTGGATAAGTGTATCTAATTTCTATTATTGCTTCTAAGAAAAAAGGTATTATATCTCTCAGAAAATATACTATTTAAGCTTTCCGCTTTCCGCTCGTTACCTATTTCTCAGATAATTAAAAATCTATATAGAAATGATTTTTTTGGACGGTTGCACAGTGTTTTAAATTGATTATTATCATACAAAAATTTGTATTGTTGTTTTATAAAATGAATAGTTTTAGAGATGTTTTTGGAGTTACATATTTTTCTATCTTCAGTTTTTGTCAAAACATTTTTCCGTTAAAACGTATGAATTTCCCTATGGAATTGCATTTCTCATAAAAAGGTGCTTATAAGACATAATCTAATAAATCTTTCAACGCACGTGTGAGCTTAATATAATAGTACAGAAATTGTTTCTGAGTAAATGAAATTGGGGACATTTCCATATCAACAAATTTGATTGCGTTTTCCGGCAAATTAACCAAACGATTTGTACAAGGCTGACGAAAATCAAATTGGATTATGCGCAAAAAGCTTAATTCTTTCGAATAATATAAATGTATTTTCATAAGGCTCCCTTGCCATTCAATACAATTTTTCCAGTACTAATCACAGAATAAATTTCTTAAATATTGGCTTGCCGTGACACAGTATAAAATACAACCGTTCACGGTTCTTAAACTTGATCTGATTCGATTTACTTTTCAGTTAACTTTTCATGTCGTTTTATTGATTTAGACAGAGTGTGAAAATCATCTGTTCCAAATAAAGCTTTATTTGCGGAAAAATACTATACCTACCTATATATTATTGCACAGCCCACATATACAATTATTGTATGGCAACCAAAGTAGAGACTCGTATCCGAAGCGACCCAAACTAACCTCCACGAAAAGTAGAAGACGCAGCACGGAAAATATAATTTTCGACCATGTTTCGAAAACTTAAGCCAAAGCTCTTTACGAAATTCCAAACGTACGTAAACACAGTTGCCGGAGTAGACGACAACACCGGAGGCCGATGTTGTCGGCAGAGCAGCCATTCACCTCAGTTTCGGATTTCGGATAATAAAATGTTCTCCGTAAAATGCGAAATTCGAACTGGGGAGCCGCAAAACAAAACTACAATATCACATCAGATTGGGCAAAACTCAAAGAGCGCAATTGTCCAAATTTAAAGCGTACTTAGCTGTAGGATCTCTGCGGATCGATCAGGAATGGGATCAAACGTTGACCTGGTACCTTGTAATTCAGTAACCACGGACGAATGCCTGGCCAGTATATATAGTACGAAACTTCTAGTTGCATTATACATATACAATCAATTACGAATGGAATATTCATTTATTGTAAATAAATATTTGTCAATAAATTGAAAGGTAAAAAATGTTCATAAATTTCTGCTCCCGGCCTAGACAGCTCCATTTACTCAAGTATTGTCTAATCCAATGGTGAAAATCCTAAGAGATGCAATAAGTTCCTGAAAGCTTCCAAGACCATATGGAGGCTTAGAAGCTTTCAGTTTTTCAGCTACCTACACACAAAAGACCTCAAAACCAGTGTAAAGGCAAGGTAAGGCTTAGGCAAGGCAAAGCCTAAGAGGACAGTGATACAGACACTACAATAGTCATACTCAAAGTGCCTACAAAAATATATTTAGTGCATCTACACTCAGTTGAAAGCCTACAAATCTGTGCTATTCTGAGAGTGTGCTAGAGTGAAAACAAGGCAAAAATAAAGTAGGTCGTTGAACATACTATTTCGTAGAAACTACCTCGCCTCCCATGGCGGATAATCGGCTAGTGCGACGTCCACACCCTCATGTAAACGTTGAGGTTAGCGTTCGAAAGTCCCGTTTACCCCTTTGCCAGAGAGCAGATGATGAAAATCCCAGCACCGCAGAGGAACGGTGAAAACTCCCCCATATTAAATATTCTCGAAGGGAAAATAATGATGATGAAAGACAACATGGCACACAACGTGGAGTCCTTTCCGAAAGTCCAAAGCTATCTGATGGAAAACGACAATATATAAGCTGTGTTTTTGCTTTATTTTCCAAGACACTCCACAAGGTTGTTAATGAAAAAAATAACTCTGCGAAATCTTAGTTTATGAGATTAAAATAAATAAGTTAATACATTTTGTTTGTAGGTTATATTTGTTTTAATCCTGACTCTAAAAGGCGTAAAATACCAGAAATGTTCATGGTAGATTTGAATTTCATTAGTAAATAATCTTTTGTTTTTATTAGATTATATGTTTTTGTTAAGATTTTCATTCTCAGGAAACAACCTAATACCTATACCACTTAACTCCCACTCATGAAATTTTCGTGTAGAATAACGGCTCCAGGTAATAGAGAATTTGATACCTATTATGTTATAAGATATAAAATTTCCCGGAGAGAATATTATCATCTTTATTAGGTTCAAATGAGAAGTGTTGTGATACGAGTAAACTCTCTGTTAAATTAAATTTTTAATAGAAGGAAAATGTCGTTGTCTATGAAATAAGGAAAATAAATACAGTGATGAAAATTTTATAGAATTTTATATTATATATATATATACAAAATAAATTAAATATAGCATTTTCTACGAAACTATCAGTTTTGCGATATTTTTTATTGTAAATAACTTGATGTAGTATTTTTCTAAGTAAACTTGTCGCTTTATGTTTTAAGATTATTTAGAAATTTTTGTTACAAAGAAAGCTCCCATTTACATAAAATACTTGAAATAGTTCTCTGTTGATCATATAGTCCTGTCATTGAAGTCACGGTTACGTTACTGTATAATTTTCCCAAACAGCACCGATTTGCACCAAAATTTGGATTTAGGTTCCACTTGCCCTGTACTTCAAATTTGCAAGTTGCCAGGGGTTGCTTTTTATTTTTTAGGGGTGAAAACTACCACTATTCGAAAATAATTATAGAATTGTAGATTCGAGCGTGTATTAGGTTGAAATCATCTTTAAATAAGTAATTATGATGAATTGAAAATCCCTAAAAACCACCCCCTATGACAGTAGGTAATCATTAAAAAATAATGTTGAAAAATATTATTTAGCAACTTGGAATAATTTAATCATATAGTGATATTAAATTAAGATTTCTTTACTGTTTTAATTTTTTATTATTTATTTATTTAAGTTTCAACCGTTATAAAAACCACCCTTGCAAAAAAATAGAACAATTATAGGTAAAAAAATTTTTTTAGTTCAAAATATAATACAACTTTTTATTACTTAAAATGAAATGTATTTATTTTATCAAACCTTAAAAAAACCCTACTGATTAAAATTTCACTCTCGTCTTCCTGTTCTATTCTATTCCTAAAATTTCTATTTCTATTCCTAAAATATAACTATAATGTGTATTGATCAATACTTCAATATACGTGTTCTGATATCTGCAAAAATATGTGATTGGTTTTTACCCATAACTCGTTTAGTTTTTATGTTATCAAGACCTTCAAAAAACCATTTTGTAGGTTTTTAAAGGGTTATAAGATCAAATAAGTTAAATTTTCTTTCAGCCCTTATTTTTGTATGGGCTTGATCTGAAAGGGCTTGAACAAGTTGCTATTTACGAACATATGCAAACTTTAAACGGCCATATCTTACTTAATTTTTATCCTACAGAAAAAAAAACAACATTTTCAAAAAAAGCAAAACCTATAATTTTGTACTCTACAAAATTTTGCGTATCATTAATAGTTTTTGAGTTATTTTGAAGAAAAGGCAATTTTTTCCAAAAATACAAAAATTCTCTTTTCACTTCAAGCTCAACTTTTTTCAAAACTAAGCACTTTAAACCGGTCAAACTTCTAGAGCATATTACATGTACATCATAAATAAAGTAAATTGTAAAGTGACAATGATTATTTTCAATTGGGGTGGTAATTAGGGTGATTTTCACGTTTTTTTGTCGCCGAAAAAATACGGACCAACTTTATGTTCGTCATAACTCGCTTTGGTTTGATGCTAGGGACTTATAAAAAATAAAAATAAAGGTTTTTTCAAGCACTTTAAAAAAGGTTCTATTCCTTAAAAAATGCATTGGTTTTTGGTTATTTCACGTTCAAACTTTCAATTTTGGCGTTTGACGAATAAGAACCAACTTTCAACAAGCTATTACTCCGCTTGTATTGAGTCTACAGACACCATAAATACACCATTCTTTTTGTTTTTTTTATAAGCTACATTTTTTATAAGAATGATTTTTTGATAAAATACTTTTTAAGTTATTCGCGAAAAACCGTCTGAAAAAGTGTTTTTTTTTTAGTTAAAAAATTTACACTCACTCGCGAATAAGTCGAAAAGTATTGACTTTCAGAAAAACCTTTATAGAACAAAAGTTGCTTAGAATTAGTCAATATATCTATTCCCGGAGTTATTTTCAATGATACATTTTTCACCCCCGGTACAAGGTCAACTTTGAAGTAAAGAGTAAGTAGAACCTAAATCCAAATTTTTATGAAAATCGGTGCTGTTTGGCAAAATTATACGGGAAAATGGTCATTGACTGGACTAATAATATTATTGTATTATGTTACTGCTGTAAGAAAGTATTTTCGCCAAGAATCATTTAATTACCGATAAATTATAACATCTACAAAATTTGATTTGATAGTTCTGTTTACGCATTTTACAAAACGCAAGATAGTTTTGTGATAGTAAAAGGGAAAAGAAAAACAAACTAGTTTGCTTTATAAATTGCACATTTGTTTTATAGCATTTTTATGTCCTCTTAGCAATTTTGGAGTTTATTCGTCGTTGAACTATAAATCAGTAGGTTTGTAGTGACAAATATTACCCTTCTGACATTTATATTCTAGTCGTTAGTATGTAATTTCAGAAGTGAATCGTTAACAAAAGTTTTACAACAGTTTTAGAGTATTCATGCTGCTGTCCACGGAAAAATATATTATTAATAGTAAATTAAAATTTATTAGTAGACTGATGCAATATTTTATAACGTAATTATTATTTGCTGTGATACATATTGTTAATTGTGATAATAAATAATTAAGGTTTCTATTTAAAAGCTATACATCAACTGCGCATTTTTAAATAAATTCGTCAATTTTCGAATGAAAAATACATTAATCATGTGCGCGTTCAACTGTCACATGATTGAATTTGGCGAGTACAGAAGCAAATAAAAAAATCCAATCACATAATATTGTTTCGTTCTTGGTGCATGGAAAGGGTTATAGACAGATTTTCCTCCCTCGCATGTCCTGTTGACTCTTATCCTTTACCCATTTGACCTTTTTGACGGTCCATTGGTATGGTGGTATTTCTGATATATTTCACATAGCTTAAAGTATTATTTATTTTTCTTCCACCTACAATACTTCCGAATTATATAACGAGGAGTGTAACCCTGAAAGTAATATTAACATTTCTGATATATTTCACAAAGTTTAATATATATTTACTCATACTGATGCAATGTTTTGCATTGAATTTATTCCGTAAAGTAAATAATACTGGCAATCTAGGCTATAAAGGAAATTATATTAGAAGTATAGCATTGAGTAATGAAAAGTTGCGTTATTAATTATTTTGATTAGAAATTGACATAAAACGCTTAACGCTTAAAACTTCTTGTATGTATGCGTTTCCATGATAAATATAGAATTTACTGCACTGTTATTATTATTCTTCATTTTCTACATTTCTCTTCGATTAAAACTGATTTTGTATAACCTTGGACAACAGTTATATTATTAATATTAATGTTGTCCATGATTTCCTATGAAGCATCTATTTCGTATGTACCTACGATTCCAGTCCACCACAGGGTGATCGATATATCTTGAAAACGGCTGACTACAATTAAATTCTGAAAATTATTTTATATTATCGATTGTGGTAATTTAAATGTTGGATAAAAAAATTTATTCACATGGTAACCAGAACACCACATGGTTACTGGTTCTGGTACTCTTTGCCTTTTTCTTAGAAATATGTATTGTGTTGATGTCGTTGGAAAAAACTATTAGTTTTAAGAATCTTTATATTTCTAACTGTTTTTGAATTATTAATAGTTGAAAATCACTGTATTGAAATTTTCGGTCATCATATATAAAAATGAACGTATATTAGTCTATTCTGCAAAATGAATCAAATTTACGAAGCAATTTATAAACATTTTCATATGAAGGTTTAAAATTTTCATGTCGTTAGTGCTGTTTGTATTGCTACATAAATTTGATTCATTCTGCAAAAGATTTTAATTATGAATAAAAAATGGGCACGCAAGTCATCCGTTTTTCATGTATCTAGACTGAGAATTTCAAGAAAGTAATTTTCAACTTTTAATATCTCGAAAACATAAAAAAATGCTGGAGACAAAAGTCTTACAACCGAAAATTCTTTTCAGAGGCATCAGAGTGCCTACAAAAGAAGCCTACGTTTGTGTGACAGCCACTCAAAATATAACACCCTGTACTTTAAACTTAAGTTGGTCAACGAATTGGTTATTTGGAAATTTTGAGGATTCGTATACGTTGTTTACATTTTAACTGAGCATGTACAGAAAATAACTCTACAAAGAGACCATTTTTCTAGCAATGAAAGAGAAACCTTAAATTTTATGTTCATATTTGTGATGATCAGATATATCTACTACACTGAAAGTTAAGAGTGTTTGGACACTGACACAGGATTGATGAATTTTTTTTCTTCTTTACATTTTTTTCAGTTTCAGGTAGTGTAACACAACAGTGTGTCAGAAATTAATTAGCATATAATTCCTCTCCCAAGTTTAAGAATATTTTGTTGTAAGTATAAACATTGGTCCTTGTAACGCATATTTTTTAAATACAAGATATTTAAAAAAATGTTGTGTCTGTAACATACAGAGTGACTCATTTCAAATCTGAAAACCCTGATAAAAGTTATTTATTAAACGGTTTCAATTGGATCTCTTTTTTTAGTAGGACACCAAAAACTACACTTTCTGAGGAAACATATTTTACTAATCAAAACCTACCACGATTTTTTCAGGGAGAGGGCAAAATCTAAATATTATGTTCCCTGTGTTTGCACCAAATAAAATTTTTGGAATAAATTTAGTAAAAAAATCGATAATGAAATATTATATTATTGCGCATTTATTATTACAAAGTAAATAAAACATCAAATTAAATTAACATCAAAAACAGATAACGAAATTATTTCTAATACTAATATTAATTAATTCTAATATTACTAACTTATATAGTTCTTTATAAATAAGACAACTATTTATTCACTCTTGTCAAGAGCTTTGTCATAATTTTTCTTTTTAACATTCAATTAAAACGAATTTTTTTTAACACCAGTTCAATAATTCCTAGGTTACGATTACCTAATACCATTATTATTGGTTCCAAATCATTTCTGCAGCATTATTGCCATACTTGGTAGATTTTGTTAGATTGCTGGGTAGGTCTTTGCTTGGTAGATATTCCTTGGTCATATTGTAATGTTCTGTGGTTATGTTATTATGTATAAAAAAAATCGCTGATACGGTTTCTTCAATTGTAGCACACAAAAAAGTCGAAGTATGCCTTGACTAGTAAAAATAAATTATGATGTTTTGTTCAAAAATACAAATTAGTCAAAATCGATTAATAAATACAACGTTTATCAATGTATTTAGGTTTGAAATGGGTCGTTCTGAATATGCCCTGAATATATTGTTATCATTTTTGATATCCACAAGTACATGGAGCCACAGGGCACCATTTTGAACATCTTTTGCGAAATCTGCACAAATTGTTAATTTATATCAGCAATGAATTTTAATCATATGGAATGCGTGTCTTCATTTTTAACATATTGATGTGGTACTTACACTCTGTGTCCGTGGCCCTCAGGGCGGAGAGGGACATCCCAATATCCGCCATGAGGGTTCCGCAGCAGAGGACCGGCTTAGGTTAGGAAGGAAGTATGTCACCACTTTCCCCTCGAGAGAGCAGTGGAAGCAGGATGGTGATATGTTCCCCCCCGGGATCCCTAGTATGGATCTCGGGTAAAAGACGAGTTTTCAGGAGCAGGAATTTATCTGGAAGGCAGCGGTATCCAGGAAACCCTTTCACTGGGTATGTATGCTACAGTCTTCCAGGCCGAGGTTTTTGCTATTTTGATGGTAGCAAGCAAGGAGGAGGTAAGGAATTGTGCAGAGGAGAAGATTTTTATCTGCTCCGACAATCAGGCCGCGCTCAGAGCGGTTAGCTCCCAGAGGACTAGGTCTGCCCTTATCCAGGAATATGGAGATGCTCTAGAGTCATTGGCCAGATGGAGAGAGGTAGAGTTGGTTTGGGTCCCAGGCCATATGGGTATCCCTGGTAACGAGAGAGCTCTGATCAACTAGCTCGTCTCGGATCCAGGGGACCTGGAAAGGGACCTGAAGCAATCTTAGGTATCACACGAGGTAGCATCAATGGGGCCCTCAATAAATGGGCCTATCAAACTTTAGGTCAGAATTGGAGGAGAAATAGAGGATGTAGACAGGCCCATAGTTTTATACATGGACCTAGCAAATCCAAGACGAGATGGCTGCTGAACCTTAGTCGAAGAGCCCTAAACGGTGGGGGTTCTGACAGGTCACTGCAGACTTAGGAGGCATTTAAGTTTAATAGCAATTGAGGAGGACTCTCTATGCCCGAAATGTGGAGAAAGGGAGAACACCCCTGTCCACCTTCTGGGACATTGTGCAGTCTCTGGGAGAATAAGACATAAAGTCTTTGGTGCTGAAGAGCTGCAAGGGGTTGAGGTGAGAGACCTTCCATGGACCAAAATCCTGGCGTTCATTAGGGCGACGGGTAGGTTCGAGGTGGGTCAGAGGCAGATAGTGGATAGGTGACGGGACGGCGGGGTAGGCAAAAAGGGCCCACTTGTGGCCTAATTGCCAGGCTGAGACCGCCCCTTTACTACTACTACACTCTGTGCGTATCTAATATTTATAAAGGAAATCTTCCTTTTATTAATGTACAGCTCTCAATATATTTCATAACCAATTAACTTCCAAAACATGCCAGAAAATGTTGTTTTTAATGTTTCAAAAGTGATTAAGCGGGTAATTTATTCAAACATAGAAGTTACCAATTCCTTACAAAAAATTAAACCAATATTCTTATTTATGTACCTACGAAGTTTAATATTTTCTTAAACATAATTAAGATGTGAAGTAAAATATTTTTGAATATGTTCCTATATAAACATTTACACTTGAAACCCTTGTTTTTGAGAGGAAATTAAAGATAAAAAAAATTATTCCAAACATCTTTTGAACAAAGGATATGAAACGAAATTTTTATTAATAAAATGGCATTGGAAGTGCAAAAGGAAGTCTCAACTCACACCATGACGTTCATGTAAGCTATCCTTGTTAAAAAATTATGGCACACCAGTAGAAAAAAAAATTTTTTTTTGTCATATTTTTGTCAAATTTTATTTGGAACTAATATGATATCTTTATTTTTTCTGCATAGTTTTTACTGTTTTAGTACAAATTAAAAGTTTGTAAAGATCATATTTGTAGATAATTTTAGAATTATTATGTAATTCTAAAAACAATGTTTATATTTTTTCTCATTTCTCAATTTAACACTGTGTACGTCAAAAATGAGGACTTCAAGAACAAATATTTATGAAAGGGGATTCTTTTATTTTTTTTACAGATTGTTGTGTTACACCCTGTATATTCCTAAGTAAACGAATAATTCTGTTGGAAGTTAATTTAAACAGTAAATGTATGAAATCAAGTCAGTGAATAACATAGAGAAAGTGAAGTTATCTTTCACCATTGACATATGTGATGGGATACAAATTTTTAAGATCTCGGAGACAGTAGGTAGTGTGAAATGTATTACCACTGCAATTTGTCACATCACTCGGCTTCTGGGCCTTTCTGTGAAAGATAAACTCTACCAATTTAGCGGCGTGCGACAAATTGTCTGTTGTAAGCAGAGGTGCAAGAAAAGGTAGAGATTTCTACGGAAATTCCCGAATTTTCGTTTTATACACACCAGGATTACATACAGGCAGGACGTGAATGCAAGAAGTTCGTTTTAAAAACAAGTTTCGGATAAAAGTAGTCGTAAATATCGCTCCCATACAATGCGCACGGTACTGGATGGACTATTACGGGTACATTTGTTGGCAAGCTATGCAGTTTTAGAGAAGTAAGGTCAATCCTGTATTAGTTCAGTGGCAAAACTGACTGATTTAAATTCGTGTTTCTGTTATACAAAATACGTGAACAAACGCAGGGAGGTAATAAAAGATATAAATGTTAATTTAAGAATTTACAGATAAGAGAAGCTGTCTACTAAAATAGAACAATATTAATAAATTAATAAAACCGTTGTAAGATCTGCTTAGTTTTTTTAAAATACATACCTTTCGCATTTTTTACTCTATTTTAAAGGTATTTCGATAATAATTCAAATATATTAGTATTTTTAATCAAATGGAATCAATGTTATTCGATATAAGCAATCTAGATATACGGGAAACAACTACTGTATGGGCTACATGCTGTCGTCTAAATAAAATAAATACTGAGTTTACTCTTTTTCCTCATTGGCATCGGCATCACAAGACAATACATTAGTAATTAGTAGTGATCGGAAGCCACACTGCGGCATCAAGTGTGACCATCTTGAAACGGTTTATCGATATATAGGTATACCTTTTCCCTTAAAAATAATAATCAGTATAAAAATGCTACAATGAAAGATAACTACGTAAGAGAGCGTAACTAGCGTTTTCTACAAGATACCCATGTAAAATTTAAGTTTTGAAACAAAACCTCTCGTTCGAACTTTCTATGCCACATTCACTAAACTATGGAATAAATATGAAATTTAAAATAAAACTTTAACGTCCTGTACATCACGAACCACCTACATTTTACTACGGTTTGATAATTGCTATTATTTTAGTATCTACAATCTAGGGTTATCCTGTATAAAAACTTTTATAACCGCTGGATTCTATGATAGGAAAAAAAAACATAAAAATTAATAGTTTTTTGAGAAGATATATCAAAGACGTAAACATCTCGATAAACGGCCCAAATTAGAAAATGTCTAATGTGAGAAACTGCCCAAAAGTGTTGAATTTGATTCACCCTGCGCTATAGGTATTGGTTTTTATGGATTTTAGACAGAATGCGTTTTAAGTACCTCATATTGGATGGGCTTCTTGTGTCATTTTAGGCCAAGCATTATTAATAAACCCGGGATCTCTAAAGCTATCTGTTTCTGGAATCAAAAAGGAATTTAAATTTTTTTAAAATATGGAGATGTTTTACTTAGGTTGTTGAAACTTGGGCATGTGGTTTATCTAATTAAAGGCAAACATTCGTCGAATTGGCATGCAGATACCGGGAAACAATTTTATTGAATACTCGAGAATTTTTACGATAGTGGGTTTTTGTTTTAGAAATTCGATTGATTCGTAATTGAATTTCAACTAAAACAGACATTTTGTTCTAAAAAACGTACAAATTTTCAGTTAATATTCTTTTAAATTTAGAATTAACATACACGCTGTGGAACAAATAGGGAATAATTCCAAAATTATTGTTTTTTCAAAAACTATTTATAGGAATTATTTCTCTAAATTCAGTTTTAATACTGTAATCGACGAAATTCAATTTTTTCAATATCTCCTGCTAAACCTATGCATGGATTAATAATAAGGATTTTAGCTTTGGGAAGTTATGAATTAGCTTTTTTTCATTTGTGTTCTTTTTGGTATACTTGGCTTATGACTTGACTCCGAGCTCTTGATTTTTGCTTTCAAATGAATATATTTTTTATATTTTGTTTTAAAGATACCATTTCTTTTGTTAATAATATTTTTTATAAAATTATTTTATTATGTTTACATTTAACATATTATTTCTTTATTAATGTTTTTTTTTTGACTGCAGAAACACATAAAGAAACGTAGAAAGAAAAAAATAACTTGAAGATACAAACACCCCGAAAGGAACAGAAAATCACTATGTCCACGTCATTGTTATGCCAAAATAAGTAATTAACCAGCCATTTACATTTCTACAGATAACAATTTCCCAGTTATTCGAAATTTGCAAATGAATAAACTTTTTTGGCTATATATTTCGAGTATTTACCTAAAACGTTGTAGTTTTAATTGCAAACACATTGCAGGATCGTATACTTATACCTATAGGTTCTCAGTAGGAAAGTGGAGAAAAATTTAATTTCGTCGATTACAGCGACATCTATCATGAATAGAAAAAAATGTTTTAGATAGAAAAAAGGAGGTTTCTATTTAAGATTTGAAACCTTGTAGGTGGGGAGGGGGATAGGGACTAATTTTAGCGCTAATGATAAATAATCAATGATTTAATTCTGATTATTGACATTTTTTTCGTAGGGTGCTTATTTCTCGATATATCTGAAAGTTTCGGGTTAAAGAAAACCACATATAGTACACAATTTTTTTTATAATACCGTTTATAATTCTAATAATAAACTCAGCGTATATTAAAAGTTGTGCCTTCTTAGGTGTTACATGAACCTAGTAACGTTAATTGTTAACGTCGAACTGTTTACATATTAACATTCCCTTATTATTTCGTTTTTATAATTTTTTACATGTCTGGTAAATAATCATACTGCAATAACTAAATTTACGTTTCTATAATTTCGTCCACATTTTGACAAGTTTTGACGAAGGCGCCAATTTCACACCAAATACCGTTTCGACTCGTTGAAACGGGAAGTTTATGTTTTGACGGAGGTGCTGTCTCACGAAAAGAGAATTACTTTTATTTGTAAACTTTTGAAATATTTATATTCCTGTATATTTTAGTATAATATTAATTTGACAACGGTATTCCAAACACATAAATTATATTTCAAATGTTTTGGCTCATAAATTTAATTATGTTTTGAACCATTTATAAAGTACCTACTGTAATGCGGCTCTGAATTTTGCGTTCATTTAAAAGTACTAAATATTGGTTTAACACGACATTTGTATATTGAATCGAAAACACTTTTGATTAATTGCATTATTAGAGCATGAATGATAACGAAAATGTAAAATGGATAATTATTTTCCATTATTTTATGGCTGCATGTATCAGGTACGCAGAAATCTGTTTAACCGTTAACAAGAAAACAAATTTAAATGACAAAAATATACTTACAGACATCTAAAACAGCTAAGTCAATCGTGGTTGAAGACGTTGGAATGGTTTGCCATTATTACAGTAGTCAACAGGTTTCAAATCGAAGATCACTTATGATTTAAACTTAATTGAAAATTATGCAATATGCAATATGTAGTTGAATTAAATAAAATGCTTTATGGATTTTATTTGCGATGTAAATTGAAAATTATGCGGTATATATATTAATACGAAACTTTAACTATTTTGTTAGACCCATTGTCTGAGTCAGATTATAGATTTACCATAAAATTGATTAAAAAACAGATATCAGTAAGAAACTTCAGCATGTATACAATCAGAAATACTAACATGACAGATACATGTCGTAACGTACCGTATATAGGTATTTAAAATTCATCTGGTTCAGATAATTTTAATCATGTACATAGTAATAAGCTAATACAGATTAAAGAACATGATCTGCGGATCCTACCCCGTATTTTCAATAAAGGATAATGACTAATTTTTCACATAAAAGTGATCAATTTTTACAGCCTTTCTTATCTTTCTGAACGCATATAAGGAAAAATCCATTTATCTACGCTTATGAAACTACTGACAGCGAAACCTGGGAAATTATAATAAAACCCGTAACTTATTATGTACCCCACATATCTTTCCCTTACAAACCGCCAGTTTTCTCAAAAGATCCCGTGAATGTAATGATGTTGTTCACTTCAGTAGATCTTTTTAGGAGCTCCGTTGATATCCTAAAATTTCAACCGAATTGCTTCTTATGCATATATACGGCGCATCACCAACGTGAAAGATGTTGACGTTCTGTGGAAAACTGACGCAGCAAATTTAAAAGGTTCGAAAGTGACATATTGTGTCACAATTCGTCTAAAATAAATCAAAATTATACCTTTTCCACCTACTAAGGTTATACAGGGATGGCCAGAAGTACGGAATAAAATTCATATCTTTTGAATGAGTTAATTTTTTAAAAAACGCCGAAACAGTTATAAGCTACAATAATGACACAATGAAATGAAAAACGAAAGTCGTTCTCCAGTTCTTCTTCTTATCAAACTAGCATGGTACATGACAGTCAGATTAAAAAATCGCTACTGAGACAGGGTGCCCGGAAAGGTCATGTTAAAAATGAAGGGATATACAGGGGAGGTCAAAATAGTTGTAGTACTTCATAAAAAATATCCTATCTGGCTTCGTTGTGGAGTTATTCCCTTTCAGAGAAAGAAAACAAGAAAAACAAATTCCAATTATAACTTCTATGTCGTTACCATGACAACAATGAAATGTCCAGGTGATTAATTTATTATTGATTAATTTATTGTACAGAAGCAGACGAAATTATTCATTTAAATTTATACGTCTTTGAAAGCGTTGCCAAATTTGGAATTTTTCTTTCATACTTTGATTCCTCTCTCACTTTGCTTAAAAAAAAGTATACCCTATATCAGTCCATATCTTGCACCGTTTTTAAGAAAATCGAATTTTATTAACAATGTATTGTCTCAAAAATGCGATTTTAACAGTTTTGTAAAAATCTTATTTCTTTGGAAATTGAGAAGACTCAACAAGTATAATTAGTAGTTAGATATTTGTCATAAATCATTTTGACACCATTTATTGATTCAATGTCATGCAGGATTTTAGCTATGAAGAATTTGCAGATATCCATCTGCGAACTTGCACAATGTAATGCTTTGAAGCTGGTCGGATTTACGCCAACCGTTTTCTAAATAGAATTTGCATATTTGAAGTGACGCCCCATGCTATTATTCAGACAAAACACCAACAAAAGTTTAATATTAATTGTAAACTACTTAGTTAGTACATCATTGATGACACTTTAAATGGGGATAAATACCTACATTTACTGCAAGACCACCTTAATCCGTTATTGGAAAACGTACGTCTCTTTAAATGTTTGAAATAATATGTGGTTTATGCTCGATGGTGCACCACCCCATTTTAGCAGGTCAGTAAGGGCTTATTTAAATACCACATTTCCCAATCGATGGATCGGTCGAGGTAATCCTTTTCCGTGGCCGCCTCAGTCTCCCGATCTTAATCTCCCCGATTTTTTTTTGAGCTAGAATTGAAGATGCTGATGAAGATTCATTAAGATGATCATTCATGAATGAGTGAAGATTGAGGTTCCAAATTGATAACATGAAATTCCAGGACATAAAAGGATTGGAGTTAACGATAGATGTATTGTACCAAAGTTGTACTTCAATACGATTAACTGATGATAGAAAACAACATGCGTGAAGATTGCAGATCACGAATTGAAGGGATATGAAGACGTTTTTACTGTTCGGAATCTCGAAGCTATATGAACCATTGTCAAAGATGTGGGAGATAATTTGAACTGGAATTCTAAGATCACAGAGATCCAGTAAACATATGCATAGCAGGTGTACACACTTCAATAACTCCAACTTTCAGTCTACAAACCACTTAATACGATACAAAATTTTGATACTAAATTTTCAGATATCTAAAAGCATTAATATTTTTTTTATAATATGAGATGTCTTTCTCAAAAAGCTTTTTATATAAACTTGCACGTATTTCTTTAGGAATATTTGCTGTTAATTTTACAATTAAGTATGCCTATAAATAAAAGAATTTTCAAGCAAAAGGTATAACATGAAGCTTTATTTAAAAATAAAAAAATTTGGGATCAAAGATTAAAACCGACAAGCCCTATCATTTCTTACCGCTCTTTTTTTAATAGTTTCAGGTATATTAAAAATATATATATGTGCTATGTGTCAATTAAATGTTACAAAGTGTTTGAAGAATATTTGAAATAGTCTGAAAAATTAACAAAGAAAGTTCTTCTTGATGACACTATAATATTGCAAGTTTCAGTGGCAGATATACTGCAATTATCCAAAACTAGGTACCGTTACTGTATAAAAATTATAACACCGGATAGGATCCCTCTAATATAAATTTTAATTAATCTCATACATATGTAACTAGGTTCGTGCAATCGATTGCTCATATAGAGACGCGAATTTCCATGTAATTTTGGATAAACATTGTAACCAAATGGTGCACATAACGGTAATTGCGGTTAACTTTCCTTGTTACCTTACTATTATAAAGTGCGGCATTAACATTTACGCCCCTTTTAGTTTTCATTGTTATCTCCTATAGATCCTTTTAATGGAGCTACAGACTAAATTAATATTTGGTCCCTATTTATGACTAAACTGATAAAAATCATACACAACTTGATTGATTAAAATGAAATATTCGTGTCAGGCTGCGTGGAATGTCAATTAAATTGACTATGGCTTGCAGAAAATTAATTGCTTTGTTTGAATACCAGCAACGAGAGTAAAATATTCTGTTTCGCGCATTTGAATGCATAATCGAATGGAGTTTCGTATATATGAAACCTTTCTGTTCTAATAAAAAAATAATTGGAATGACACAAGTTGTTTTCGAAATTGTCACATTTGTTTATGGTTTATAATAGGAATTTGTCTGTAAAAACTCTTAATCACTTATTACAATTCGCTATACGGATGCTTATGATACAGGTTCCATAAAAATAAATAAATTTTATAAAAATAGTGAAACTATTATTTTTATATTGCCTACATGAAAAGCAACATTGTATTGTGGTTAGTACTAGATTACTATAATTTTTAAGTTTAGAATATAATGCAATTTAATATTTTATGGAAGATAAAAGAGATTTTAAAAACTTTATTCGCGTCCTACAGATTTCCATATCAAACAGTTGGATCCAAGGTAGTCATATATGCATATATTCAGTATTTCAATAGATTTATCTTTATCCACTTAGCTGCAACTTTGTACTTTTTAAATGTAATGTTTTATAAGTAAAATAAATACTCTTTGAAAGCTACTTTAAACAGCAAAGTTAATGTTGCTATTTTGGAAAACATGAAATTATATTTAACGACTTTACGGAAAATTGTAGTCATTTTCTGAAGATTAGATGTCTACTATTATTATCTCCTACTTAGAGACATTAGGATCATTCAAATTCATTAAGTTTTTGTACTACATTATCAACAAATGAAGTTACTATACTGAGAGATTTATAGAACTTCGCCAATATTTTAAAGTTTGAGCAGCCTACCATGTTGATGATCACCTGTAAGATTTCAAGGCACCGTGAATTTATTAATTCAATTTTTTGAGATTTCTTACCTATGTATTTTTTATATTGTCGCATTTCTTTTTGCACGGAATCGTTTTTTTACCATATTCAAATAAATCACTACTCACATAATCATTGATTTACAATTAGTACTTATATATGCTAACAAAATAACTCCAGGGGCAAGCTAGTCGTTAATTATCTACAATGAAAATAATAAGTACTAATTATTTGTGTCTGAAAAACTGGAGATTCTATTACAAAACAAAATGTATTCGTACTTGTTTTGTTTAAATAAATTTTTTGAAGAATATCATGGGGTTTACATTACTTCAATTTCTTCTGTAATTGTCAGGAGATTGTTAGGGAGCCATAAATTATAAAAATTATCAAGCGAAACTAGAATATAATTACGCTATTACAAAAATCAATTTATGGCCGCTTGTTTTTTTTTCGCCTTTAACTGCACACAGAAATGCCACTTTTTGAGCAGTGTAGAGTTTGTAATGTTTCTGTTAAAACCAAGGATGAAGTCCTATGCTCAACATGTAGCGAAATAGTTCACAGAAGAGCCTTTATAGTTTCTGGGTCGTTGGGCTCTTTAGATCATGTACATACCAATGCGATAATTTGCCAGCTCTGTTATAATTCATCAGATCAAATAAAGCCATCAACTTCTAAGTTTTCTTCCCCTCGCTTAATATTACTCATTTTAATGCCATTATGGACCAAGTAAATGTGCTTTCTAAGTCTGTGGAAAAATGTAACTCAAATTTTGAAATTCTAAATGCTCAGCTGTCTTGTCATACTTTGGAGATTGCGGAATTGAAGCTTAAAAATTCATCTCTTCGTGACGAAATCGAAACCCGTGAAGGTAGAATAAATGATGTTAGTTTGGAATCCAATTTCGCTGAAATACAAGAACGTACTAGGCGTGAATGTAATCTCATGGTTTTTCGTCTTCCTCTTAACAATGATGCCGAGCAGGATATTGCAGGTGTGAATAATATTCTTAGTCATGTTTGTTCTGATAAAAATATTAATAATTGGAGGTCAACGTGTTGGAAACAATCACAATGTCTCCAGACCATTAAAGCACAATTATCAAACAGAGACAGTGTAATGACTGTCCTCCGCAATAAACATAAAATCTCAAAGAGATTATTCCCGAATATAACTCTCAAGCAAGATTTAACACCAACTCAGCTGAAATATCTTTCAAACCTTCGTGAAACCCCCAGAAGAGCGCTAACGGAACGGTGAATCCAACTTAACTATTAAATATGTTAATAATGTACCTAAGATCGTTAATAGAGGTGTGGAGAACCATAAGAGAACCAGAGATGAAGATAATTCTCCTAGACCAGTAAACAGAATAAAACTGACCAAACCGATATCCTTGGACAATTCATTGAAAATGTCAAAATAGCAACCACTAGATATTATTTTCTTGAATGTAGATGGTTTAAAAAATTTGAATGATTTTCTTAGAACAAATAAGGGGTATGACAATTTGTGTTTGTGTGAAACGTGGCATACTTCCAGTTCACTGTCGTGCTGTAAGAGACAAGAGTCGTGGTAGAGGCGGAGGTGGTCTAACAGTATTTGTAACAAAAAATGTCAAAGTTAGTTAATGTATTGGAACAGTCATCTTGGTGGGTTATTTTATCACTATGAACACAATGTTATATTTATTACTTGTATTGTGCATTTTAACTCTAAGTGTGACATTGCTGGACCTTTTTCAAACAACTATTACTGAAATACTTGATATTTATCCTAACCTGCCCTTCACTATTGGCGGTGACTTTATTTGTCGTGTTGCTCAGCAGGGAGATATTCTCTATATGAAATGATTGTTGAATCGAATTGCTTAATTCTTTTTTCTTTTATGTTATGTAACTGTTTTCATACTCCTAAGTTTGTATAGTTATTCAGATATAAGATTTCGTTTTTCCCGCTTATTAAAGAACTCTTCCTGCAAAAATTGTAAAAAATTTTTTGAAGTAATAAGAAAATAATAATAGTAATAATAATACATTATTCACTTCACTTTATTCACTGTGATTGACTTGCAAATTTTTGTGACGATGTTCGGGTCGGATGAAGTTGCGTTGTCCTGGTAGAAGGAAGTTTGTTGTGAGAAACCTTCACCTGAATTTCCATATTGGATAGTGGTCTCTTTAGAATCATTATAACTTCACTTCACTTAATTTAACAGTTTATTTTTATTTAAAACTTGTTTTATTTACTTTGACTTACATTTTAATTTTCACCATGCAGGTACTCTCAATGGTGGAGGTTGCCTCTGCTTTTGCTTGATTACACAAGTGTAACCCAGTAATACGTTTTTTAAATATTTTTGTGCAAAAGAATATTGCAAAACAACAGATCACTAGTAATGACATGACAAAATTACTAGGTACTGTTCCAGAAATAATTATTGCTGAATAAATTTGAGGATTTGGACTTCCGTTATTTTGGTTGACTAAAATTTGTTCTTTTGTATTCTGGTTCCTCAGTTTTATTGTTTGATTTAAACTTCATTTGCATGTGCACTACATTTTTGGCCGGATCGCCATGCACTATTATATCTTTTGGAGTAGAGATATGATTAATGTCAATTAGAAGAGAATTCGAGTTCAGACTGTTTTAATTTTGTATAATTGGAATAAAAAATGGAAACTTTTGCTGAGTAGGAAAAATGTATTGTCATTGCTCGGACGACCGGGCCTAGGAATTTTGACCCGTCGCATACAGCATTTATTGCAGTTGTATGTAGCATGACAGTACAACTTGTCTCACAAAAATAACATCCGTAAATTATCTGCAGCACTGGTCATTGAAACGAAGAATTACCAACATGACTTTGTAAGTATTAATTGGAGGTGTTTCTATACCAAATTTTGTGAGGCTGGTTTCATTCTTAAAATATATTTTTTTTTCAAACAGAATAAAGAACGGTGCATTCTCAGATTGGGGTTATATAAACTTTTTTATTTACTTTTACTTGACAAATATTTTCCTAAAGTTTATGTACTTTGGTGCTTCTGTATAACTTATGAAAAGTTTAGAAAATTTTTAGAATTATTTGCATTAACTTATTTTTATTACTTAATCTACCTAAAGTAACTAACCAAATGTTGTAATGATTATAAAGTTGAACAAAGAAAAAGTGTATTGAATTTACTTTTTGGTAATATTAAACCAACAATTATAGTAACTACGCTGATACATTTGCCCAAGAATTAATTAGTTACGGAAAATATTATGGTGTTCTGAAACCGCGACAGATACTGAATGATTAAGGAAATGATCTGAAAAGGTGAAATTAAAGAACATTTTTGTTATTTGAATTTTAACTTCTTGTTAACTGAATTAATACCTTGATTCCTGATTATATATGTCAATACACTGACAATATTAAATCGCTTCGTTAAAACAAGATTTTTAGACGAAATAAAATCTTTATTTACAATTTACTCTAGACAAGTATAGATTCTTATGGATCCTTTAACGCCCTATCCCTTGCAATAGCCATCATTTTTGTAAAAACGTCAGAATCTTGGAGTACATCGTTCTTGAGGTATTCATGAGCTGCTTCTATCTCGTCTCTTTAGGTGATCTATATTTTCAATACATATGTAGGATAGGTGTTGGCTTTCTGTAAATGCTATATCCTAAGGTATATCTTATTCCTCTTCATCTTAACATCTAAGATCGGAACTCCACAGTGATATCCGGTGTTGTTTTCTATTAACATGGTCCAGAAATCCTTCTGTATTGTTATAACCATGTGTACAGATGGTTCAACATATTTGTACCAACAATTTAAACTAAAAGTTGTCGACCCCACGGTGTTCTTCTCGACCCATAACTGTTGCTTCAGTTAATTCACTAAATTGTTACTTAAAGAAGAAGAAGGTTTATCTGATACATTAGTTTGCCAAGTCCACTAAATTCACATCCTTGACTTCTGCGATAAATTCTCATTGGAACGAACCAAGCTATTTTTTTTCTTCAATGAATCATTATAAGAAATATTAAATAAAGTAGGTATCTTGCAATGTTAAACTTGCCAAGACAACAGATGATCTACCGATGGAATGTGAATTGGATAGGGAGGATAAGTAATGCCACAAATTGGTAAACAAAACTTTTGAGGTATGAGATTTGGAAATATTCACTCAGATTTAGGTAGAAGTGTACCAAATATGAGCATCTTTATAATTGTTATATTAGAGTGTAATTAATCAGTTTTATTTCAAATATTGTTATAAACGAATATAATCTTCAAAATGCTCAATACTAAGTGGAAATATACTAAATAGTTTAAATTAATAGATTGACCAAGTACTTACTTTTAAAGTGTTCTTTACACCATATTACGAAAACGTCTAACAAAAATATTTTTAATTTTGAAATTTCTCCAGATTATATAGAAAATGTAACTGCTTTTTTATTATTACCTGAAAAGAAAAACAGTTATTTCACAAAATATTTTTCCTTAAAATAACGTTTTCTTCTTATACATATATCGTAAATATCCAACCGGACAAGTAGAACATGTTTATTCTTTATGTTGACATATCTACTTCCTACTAACAAAAGAACAAGTCCTGCCAAACTTAAATCTGCTAATTAATCAATCAGGCCTGTTGGAACTGGACAAGGAAAATGTGGTTAGCTACTTACAGGAAATGGACCAATATTTCAGAGCCGACGTTGCCACCGTATAATAGGTCTACGTATAAAACCGAGTTTTTTGACTTTCCGTTAAAAGCTTTTTATCTCTGCCAGTTATTAATTCTCCCGCTACTGAGAAGAGATAAAATATTAAATGGGCCTAATATTGTGTATTGCCTTGTCAGATATGCTTTAACGCAGATTGCACAGTTGAGGAAGAGACAAACTTTGCTTTGACTACCGTGATACTTTATGAGGTAGGACTCCAAATTGAAATGTGTTTATAATATATGGAATTTCTCGATATATTTAGTTCAATAAAAATATTACTGATTTGAAACTATTTATATCGGAAGTAGGTTTCAATGTTTTTATATAAATAGACCACCTGAGTTGTCTTTTCAAAAATAAGTTTTGATTAAAAAGCAATATAGCATTCGCTTTAGCCAAATTTAATTGCATTAAATTTAACTCTGTAAATTTTTTATAACTTTTTTTATTTCACGTATATACTACTTTGCTTGTGGTACACGCAATCAGAATACGACATTTTAGTGAAAATACATTCAACAGCATTGAACTCGAATTTTTATGTCAGTTTCTGTAAAATATATTGATATTTCATAAAGTATTATTTAATCCTTAGAAGGTTTGATTTCATATAACACCGAATAAAAAAGTATTATATAATTTAATAAAAATGTTTTCACGGTTTCAAATTTATAGAACATAACCAAAAGAATGGAACACAATGTGTTATATTTAAAAAAAAATGGTGTCACATAATTCACGCAAGAAGTAATTTTCATAATATTTTTAATAACCCTGAACTGTTAGCTGTCACGTCATTTTTTTAGTTGGCAACACTTTACCGCACAAATGGCGCAACATTTTCAAATGTCGCATGAATTTCGGAACACCCGATACATGTATGTTAATCACTTATCATTTTTAAATATGTGTACAGGGTGGTTCAAAATTCAGTACAAAGACTTTAGGATCGTATTCTTGAGGTCAAAATAAGATTTTTTTTCCTATAAACGTGGATCCACAAATGCTTAGTTTTCCATATAGAGGATCATAAAGTTTTTTATTTTTTTCGATATTTTATGAATAATTTCCAAACAGATTTGAGCATTGGCATAAAACTTGGGGTACGGGTTTTTTTAGGATGCTAAATTTAAATATGTTAGTGCTTTTGATACTGCTTGTAGAGGGAGCCACCTATAAGGGTATGCTTGAATTAAATTGGCCCTAACTTTTTTACTACCCTGTATATTCTCTGTATATTGACATTACATATTAGTACGTTTGCTGATGAAGGTTAAATGCACACCATATTTTCAAATTTTATTAACTATTTACGGTGAAAAATTCTAATATTTATTTTCACCATGTAATCAGTAATACAATAATCTTAAATTTTAGCTCTACATTTTTTTCATACAACTAACCGTTTTCGAGAAAATCACTGTTGACCAAAATGATATCATTGTCAGTAGTCAGCAGTGATTTTCTTGAAAACGGTTAGTTTTATGAAAAAAATATAAGGAGCTAAAATTCAAGATCATTGTATTACTGATTAGATAGTGAAAATAAGTTTAAAAATTTTAGTCAATAAAATTTGAAAATATGCCTCATCTCGGAAACGGTTGGTTTGAGAGACTTCGACCAAGTATATCTTTTTTGCTTAAAATTGATAAGGGAACAAACGCACTAATACGAAATGTCAATGTACAGGGTAGCAAAAAGTTATGTCCAATTTAATTAAAGCGTGCCATTATAGGTAACGCCCTCAAGCAACGTCAAAAACAATTACATATTTAGATTTAGCATCCTAGAAAACCCTCTTAACCCAAGTTTTGTGCCAACATTCAAATCTATTCGCCAATTATTCCTAAAAAATCGAAAAAAAATAAAAAATTTTAACATCCTCTATATCGAAAACTAAGCATTTGTGGATCCACGTTTATAGAATAAAAAGTCTTATTTTGGTCTCAAGAATACGCCCCTAAATTATTTGTACTGAATTTTGAATCAACCTGTATATTACGGTCAAACGCCACACCAATATTTTAAAATTTTAAAGTTGACAGTTTTCCATACAATCATTAATTTCTTATATATTTCCGAGTGTCATTGTTTACCTCTATAAGCAATAGTTTATTGGAGTATTTACGCTTTTATGTTCTTTTGCTTTTAAACTTGAAGTTCCATTTAAAGTTTTTTTAACGCTTTGAAGTTTAAATGAAATTTCTAAGGAGAATGTAGTTAGTAATTGTATTTTAAATTACCACTTGAGGAAACTAGCTAGATTGCTAAAAAGAAGATGTGTTAATTAATACATCGATTTCCATCATTCTCTAAAACAGTTACATTTCCTAAGCCATGAAATATTGTTTAATAATTTCCTATGATAACATCCCAGTGAAATTATTAAGTATTAACATAGTGCTGTTCTTACCCGACACGTTAAACTGCTCTTATGTTTGGTTTACAAGTTACCATTTGAAATACAGAAGAATTCTTTCAGCCTTTGTAGAGAATCTATACAAAGGCTGAAATAATTATTTTATACCTACTACTATAGATTAACAAAAATATAACATCAAAATAGCGCATTTTGTTTTAAATTGATTAAAACCGCTACTGAAATTGCTTATGGCAATGTAAATAAACTCATGCGTTGCAAGAATGTTTTAAATCGCGAATAGATTGGTTTACATGGTGCAGCACACCCACCCTGTAATTTGTATGTATCTGTACAATGTAATAAACTGTGTGTTGGCAACTAACAGTCGTGTATTTACGCTAAAACGTTGTGTTAGAAATAACGTTTGTAAATAACGTGCCGTAAACGGGCGCTATTTTATGTTGTACGTAGGTACCTGTTATTTGCGCTATACGTTGTATTTGTTTCATGTTTCATAACCTAAAAGAACTGTTTTAGTTGTATGTGTTTTTGTCTATCAAGTCGGGTATTTATAATAATTCTGCATTATTATTATTAAATAATATGTCGGTGTAATACATTCTCAAAGTTCGCCCCTAAAAACAGTTTTTTCTAAATATCTGGGGTTCTAATCAATATTTTGGAATGAAACAACATGCAAAGTTACTTCTTATAAAAAAACAGATGTTTCATTAGTGATTTCTTGTTTGGTGGTTGCTACCCTTATTTTTTATTTCAAAAATTTTTTATATATAAAAAATGCATATTTGTTAAAAAAAATAAAAATACCTATAACTTATGTAAACAAATTGGCAAACAACTCCCTAGTGAGCGAAAAATGTCTATACGATTAGAATTAACATTACAAAATAAAGAGTTTTTACTTTTTCTCTAATCATACGAATAATTTGTTCTATGTTCACCCCAAAAACAGTATTTCTGCGACATCTCGGGTTCTAATAAATATTTTGGAAAATGGAAATTACTTCTTATAAAAAAAACAGATATTTCACAAATATTTTTTTCTATTGGTCTAAAACGGATTTAAACTGATGCAAACTACCCCTGATGTTCATCCCTCAAAAACGGGTTCGGTAATTTCCATTTTGTTTCATTCCAAAATATTTATTAGAACCCGAGATATCACGGATATATTGTTTTTGGGGGTGAACATCAGGGGTAGTTTCCATCTGTTTAAATCCGTTTTAGACCAAGAGAAAAAATTATTCGTATGATTAGATAAAAAGTAAAGACATTTTTCGCACACTAGGGGATTACTAGGGGGTTGTTTGCCCCCTAAAATGAAAAATTATTTTTGTCAATTTGTTTACATAAATCATATTTTTAATATTTTGAATCAATATGAATTTTTTATATATAAAAAATGTTTGAAAATATACTTAGTTTTCCTGAAATAAAAAATAAGGGTTGCAACCCCCAAACACGAAATCACTTGTGAAACATTTTATTTTTTTAAAGAAGTAATTTCTATTTTATTTCATTTCAAAATATTGAGATGTCACATAAATACTGTTTTTGGGGGTGAACATGAGGGGTAGTTTACATCCGTTTAAATCTGTTTGCGGCTAATAGAACAAATTATTCGTACCATTAGAGAAAAAGTACAAACTTTTTATTTTGCAATGTTAATTCTAATCGTACAGACATTTTTAGCACACTAGAGGGTTGTTCACCCCCTAAAAAGAGAACTTAATTTTGTCAATTTGTTTACATAAATCATATTTTTTATTTTTTTAACAAATATGAATTTTTTTATATATAAAAAATGTTTGAAAAATATAGTTTTTCTGAAATAAAAAATAAGAGTACCAACCTCCAAACACGGAATCTAATGTGAAACATAAGAAGCAATTTCCATTTTTTTTCATTCCAAAATATTGATTAGAACCCCAGATATTCAGAAAAAACTGTTTTGGGGGGCGAACTTTGAGGATGTATTTTACCCCCTAAATATGTTTTTCCGCCCATAACAAAATATGTCATTTAATTTTTTATGTTCTACAACCGAGTCTACAACAAATATAAAAATATTGGAAATCGGAGAGTTCGGGTTGGGGTAGTTTCCTTATTAGATCCTTCTTCGTTTGATTTAACCTAACAATAATTTTAGGGTAAATACTTACCTAAATTATATTATAATACTTACTTAAATTTTACTACTTATCTTCGATGTGCATTTATAAAACCGGCAAGTAAATGTAAATTTAACAAGCCGTTCATTTTCATTAGACAAATAACACGTACGTTAAACTATAGCAACATCAAATTCCTTGCCTTTAAGATACTGTTATATTTAAGATAACGTGTTACAAACCATTTTATGTCGTACTTACCCGTTATTTACGAGTTTGCATTTGTTTCATATTTCATAACCTAAAAGACATCTGTCAGTTATATGTGTTGTGACGTACCTTCGGTCGTAAACCGGTTAGGTGGTTAAACTAAAAACTAAAAAATTTAATCGCCTCAAAGTGACTGTCACGTGCACGGCAGCTCATTTATTGTGGAAGCAAAGGCATGGGTAAGTGTANACGGCTTTCATACGAATAACCTTTCTATCTTTTCGTGCCTTGCCGGCTTCGCCTATCCTTTTTTTGCCATCATTTTTTTCCGTTCCCACTAAAAACTCTTAGTTCCTCGCCTAATGAATTCGATTACTACTTTATTTCGACGTATTCAGAATTGCCTATACATTGTGACCCTTGATAATTTTAATTTCTAATACCGGTAAATATGAACCGTTACAGGGGTTTTTGAAAATAACTGAAAAGGGAGAAAAGCTAAAAGAGAAAGTTTCTTATAAAAGTCGTAAAGCATAAAATTCTATATCAAAATGGCCTATTGAGTTTTTCTAGTACTATTAAAATTAACAGAGTTCGAGAGACTAGAAGTTAAGGGATAATTTATATTTAAAAAATCATAAGCAAAAAAATAAATGATTATAATTTTGTATTTCCAATGTACTCTAAAAAATGCAATATTTTGAGAAAATAAAAAATGTCAATTTTAATAACAGTTCGGGGAAATGGTCCGGGGAAAAGGTCCAGGGAAAAGTCCGGGGAAAAAGTCCTGGTAAAAGTCCGAGTAAAAGTCCGGTGAAAAGTCCGGGGAAAAAATCCGGGAAAAAGTCCTGGTAATAGTCCGGGTAAAAGTCCGGGGAAAAGGTCCGCGTAAATGTCCGGGGAAAAATCCGGGTAAAAAGTCCGGGTAAAAGACCGGGGACAGGGTCCGGGGAAAGAGTCCGAGTAAAAGTCCGGGTGAAAGTCCGGGTAAAATTACGGGTAAAATATCCGGTAAGTCCGGGGAAAAGTCCGGGTAAAAGACCGGGGACATAGTTCGGGGATAAGTCCGGGGAAAAGTCCGGGTAAAAGACCGAGGACAGAGTTTGGGGAAAAGTCCGGGTGAAAGTCCGGGTGAAAGTTCGGGTGAAAGTCCGCGTGAAAGTCCGGGGGAAAAGTCCGGGTAAAAGCCCGGAGAAAAAGTCCGGGGGAAAAGTCCCGTGAAAAAGTCCGGGGAAAAGTCCGGGTAAAAGTCCTGGGAAAAAGTCCGGGGAAAAATTATAGTTAAACGAAATATTAATTAAAATTTCAATGTCGGAATTATTTTACTATTATTAAATAAATAAATGAAGCTATCATTCATTTAAAAAGTTATTTTTTTACATATTAAGGCAAAGTAAACTTGTTTTTTCAATATTTTGTTAGGTATTTATTTACGATTTAAAAAAGAATAAAAAGCATTTGAATTTATTGCGTCTCAAAATTAAAAAATATTAATAAAAATAATGCGGTCGATAAAATTACAATTTTAACGTCTTCAAATTTTAATATCCCTTTTTTTATTATATTTATTATTAATTTTATACAAAAAAATGTTTGCAACATAATCAAAATTAATTTAAAAAATATTAATCACAACCATTTTCAATAACAGATATAAAGCAATATAAATAATATAATACAATTTAAAATTTAAAAATTTTTCCATTTTTATGAGAAATAATAATTTGAAAATAATTTATGAATTTTTACTTTAATTTTACATTTAAATCGTAATTAAATAGCTAACAAAAAATTGAAAAAACAAGTTTACTTTGCCTTAATATGTAAAAAAAATAACTTCTTATAAATAAATAAATAACCTTTATTTTCCTTAGAGACTTTGTAATAAAGTATGGGAATAGTCAATAATACAAAAAAAAAATGGGAGAAAAACCATAAATTACCTAATAAAGAAACCCTACAAAGTTTTTTTTTTCATTGTGAACCGAATTATTACTTTTACTAAAAACCAATTACAAAATACATTTTTCCTCATTTTTGAAAAAATTTCGAATTTTATTTTTACAATATTCCAACGATACTTTTTTTGGCCGTGGTTTCCACGTTGTTTTCAGATGACAATTTAAATATTATTTACAAATAGTATACACCCCGCTATCAGTCGCTTATTTTCTCCCGCAAATCTCGTATACTTACTGAGCACTCTAGCCCACAAATCGTTTCCAAAAGCTTTAAGTACCTAATTAAAAAATAATTTTTTTTTTTTCAAAAGTAACCCAAAACATTTTCTGTATATTCGAAAAACATATATTTTTTGACCATTGACGATATTCATAATGGATGAATACTTAAGTATTTAAAAAAAAAAAATATTATTGGGTATTATTATATTATGAAATACCGTGTACTTCTCAATATGTGAAAATACCATTTTTATTCAAAATTAGCTTTTCAAATCACAGTGACCTGTAACAATTTTCAAACAAACAGTTACCTATAAGCAATAACAATAATCGATTTTGCAACATTTAACGTAACCTACTTTATCTGTGCAAGAACAAGAAGGCTCAGTTTTCTCTAAAGTAAAAAACTAATATTATAATGTGAAAAGAAAATCAATCTGTATTGAGCAAGAGAAGTGAATTATATTTATTAATTTTTTTGTAATTATTGACGTGTCTATAACAATTTGTACGTTAACAGGAATATGTTTACATTTTTTATACCAAAATTGTAAAAAATTGTAATATAAATATAAAAGATAAAGGCGACATGCAGTATATCGCATGAAAGAGAAAAATACAAGCTATTTTTTATAGCCACAGCCTGCTTGGATGACAATTTTTTTTTNTGGAATCTTAATTGTTAATGTGATAGAAACTAAAACAAAAGTACAACGAACATTTACAATTACCGGCAAATACTACGAAATTAGTAAAAAATATATGAATCTACGGCCTAAAATTTGCCCCACCCCATCTTTTTTCGTTAATTATTTAAATGGAAAATGCACAATTCAAAACATTGGTATTAATAAATTTGGTGATATAGGGAAGAAAATAGCAACATATTTAAATCTGCCTGATCCGAATTTATATACAGGGCATTGTTTTCGTAGGACATCTGCAACCGTATTAGTAGATGCCGGTGGTGATATTACTACATTAAAACGCCATGGTGGCTGGAAATCCAATTCAGTGGCAGAAGGCTACATTGAAAATTCGGTTCAGAATAAAATCAGCATTTCCAATACAATATTGAACTCTATTGAGACTAGCAATAATGAAATAAATGTAAATATTCCTTCCACTTCCAGATCAGTGGGACCTGGAATAAACTTTTCAAACTGCACAATAAATAATCTTAATATTTTTAAGAAATCGGATTAATTACAATTATTATATGTTGAATATAAATACAAATAAAATGTTTATAGTTTTCTTGTATCTATGGCAATACCAATACCCGAGGTATTAATTACAATTTTGTAGATTTTTTTTATAGAAATACGAATAATTACTGTTACCTATTGTGTTCAATAAAAATATAAAATTTATGGTTTTTGATTATTTATCGGGTGTAGAAAAAATAGCGTATGCAACTCTCATGTAATGGTTATTAATACACTCGCATAAACCATACGAAACTCGCCTTCGGCTCGTTTCGTATCCCGGTTAATGCTCGTGTATTAATAACCATCATTACATGATCGTTGCATAATATACTATTATCTGTGCAAGAACAATGTTGAAGGCCTGAAACTGACGTGTCTATAACAATTTGTACGTTAACACGAATATGTATGACTTTTTGGTCATACATAAATACTAAGCGTGGTACTACATCTATTCCATCTACCATGACACTCAATAATGTTAACATTGATGAACCGCAGGATATTATAAATACGTTTGCTACTTTCTTCTCTAACGCTTTTGATTCCGTAGACAATGTCGATGTGTTGTTTGATGATGCACATATTTCTGTTCTTCATAAACCCAGCATTTCTGAGTCGGATGTACTCGCTGCCATTAAAAGGATTAAAGCTAATATGTGCATGGGACCCGACTTAATCCCAGCCTTTCTTGTCCGAGACTGCTCAACGGTGTTTTGTAAACCTTTGGCGATTTTGTTTAGACTTATACTAACATCGGGTAACTTTCCCACTCTATGGAAATTGTCAAGAATTACACCCATTTATAAAAAAGAAGCTAAAAATGATTTTGCTAATTATAGACCTGTTTCGATTTTAAGTAATTTCTGCAAGGTACTGGAGGCAATCTTGCATTCACATATTATGCATCATGTATCTAATATGATTGTATCTGAACAACATGGTTTTGTTCAGGGTAGATCCACTATTATTAATCTGGTATGTAAAACACAATTTATATCTGAAGTTCTCTAAAGCCTTCGATAAGATTAATCATGCGTTGCTCTTGCAGAAGCTTAATTGGACGGTGTTTATCCTGCGCGAGGAACACAACAGGCTATATTTTATAACCGTTTCGAATTGCAAAGCATAATTTCGAAGCGTCAAATGTGTTGGGTACGGCTTCTCTTTAAGATTGTACATTATTTAGTTGTTTCCGATGCTTTGCTGGCGTATTTGAATTTTAGGGTGCCTAGGCTTAACAATCGATTTAGCAATGCATTCCTTNAGATTGTACATTATTTAGTTGTTTCCGATGCTTTGCTGGCGTATTTGAATTTTAGGGTGCCTAGACTTAACAATCGATTTAGCAATGCATTCCTTCTACCTCAAGCTCGTACCAATGTATTGTTAAAATCTCCATTGTATCAAATGAAATATAATTATCGTGCCGTTGAAAATGTTTTGGACATATTTTCATGCACACTTGCTGATGTGAAGCGCTGTTTTTTGTAGCTTTTCCTGCCTCTTGCGTTTGACCCATTCCTTTTTAAGTTTGTATGATTTTATGCTTTTGTCATATAGGTGTCGAGTTTTAAATGTAGTTATTTATCTTTTTGTTTTGTGTTTTTTATAATAGTTTTACTTACCCTGTAATTGGGCTTTTGTCCCGTTGGATATTTTATTGTAATAAATAAATAAATAAAATAAATGTTTACATTTTTTATACCAAAATTGTAAAAAATGTAATATAAATATAAAAGGTAAAGGCGACATGCAGCATATCGCATGAATGAGAAAAATACAAGTTATTTTTATAGCCGCAGCCCGCTTGGATGACAATTTTTTTTGACCGCGTAGAGGGCGCAATAACTTTCTTTTCAGAAAAATAGATAAGTATATTTTTTTTATTTTAAATAAAAAAGTGATCAATTTAAATTTTGTAATCGTTAATTTTAATGACTTAAAAACAATTTGTTTCTATACCATTCGATTGATTATTTAAAATAAAAAAGAGGCGCTCGAAAAATATATTTACACCTGTTTTTCAGGCAGATACAAATTTATTTACCTTTTTACCCTTTAAATTAATTTACTTCGTTCTTACACGACACTGCCACGACAAAGATGAAAAATCACGTTCGCTTTGTCGCACTTATGGCACCGAAATCGTAGACAGCTCGTATGCCTATGACAAATATATATGTATTATTTCGTTCGCACACATTCCGCTGTTGTTTTTGTAGATGCACGTGCGTTAGTGCACGCGTTTCGTTTTAATATAGTATATATTCTTCATATTCACAGTTAATCTCAAAAAGACAAATATTAATAAGAACTAATATTTTTTGTTGATTAAATTTTGCAAAAAGTCATGTTCACTTTATCGCACTCATGGTACCGAAGTCGTGGACAGCTCGTATGCCTATGACTAAGGTAGATTACTAGATTATTTCATTCGCTATTGTCGCACACATTCCACCGTGTTGTTTTTGTAGATGCACATGCGTCAGTGCACGCGTTTCGCTCTGCTCCATATCCACAGTTAATCTCAAAATGGCAAATATTAATAAGAACTAATATTTTTTGTTGATTAAATTTTGCAAAAACTCACGTTCACTTTGTCGCACTCATGGATGTACTTTTATCGCAACATAAATAATATATTTTAAATTCTTGCTGATATAATTAAATTTGAAAAGGATGACGCCTCAAAATAATTTCATGTTTATTTTTCTGCTAATACAAAAATTTTGTTTTTTTTTGTGAATAATATTCCTTAGCTACCACAGACCCTAGCTGATCTGATAAAAATAAATAAATCTTATATACAAAAATAAGTAATAAGACCATCAGTACAGCTAAATAAGACGATCACTACTACATTGCCGTTACTAGTTTTAGAGAGAGATACCTATTTGCAATTTTCTATTTTTAGGACTGTTTTCCTCGTATAAGACCTATTATCAAATTGGCCATGACTAAAAACACTCCGAAAACCATTTAAGGACGTTCGTTACACCTCTTACGGGGCGGGCGGTGCGGAGAGTATGCCTATGTTTATACACGGGAGTCTTGTTGCAGTACTAACCTTACATAAATTAATTTCAGCGAACTAAGTATGCTATTTAGAATGAAATTTATACAAAACATATTAGCTTGCATATTTTTTTCGTGTTTAATACACGTCAGTTCACTTTTTATTTGAATAAAAGCGTCTATTTATTCATTACGAACTTGTAAAATTATGGATGAAATCTGGCAACATTGCCATGTCGTGGTGGTAAAAGTTGGGTCAACTGTCATTACTGTCAACTTTGCGCGAATTCCGTAAACATGAATGAACAACCAAGGTACAAAGGAAAAGTAATGACTGGAAAGTATAAAATGAGTGTAAAACAGAATGTGGATTGATGAGAAAAAAATAAAATGTGCAAACCGAGAATCCATATGATAACTATCAAGAAGTTCAATGTATGATAGTGAGACGTCGACTTGTCAAATTGAAGATTATGACATAACAACTAAACTGTTCGTTTTGCAAAGAGATCCTTTCAATTTTTGTTTCAAATTGCTAGTATATTGCTTTAGATCACGAAAAATTTATTTAATATTAATTATTACTACATATATTTTCGACTGGAATAATTTTATAATCTATAATTGAGCTATTCAAATATAACGCATCAGTCGAAGCATTAAATACAGCGTACAGTGTTGCCATATTTCCTTTCATTGGATCAGATGTTTGTTCAAATTTGTCAAAACGTTATCTATTCATTCCATTATCTCAATAATTACATTGTAAGTGCATATTTTTATTGTTTTAAAATGTTTAGTAATATTTAATTCTTTAATTACAATTTTATTTTCCCGATCCTAACCATTTTTAAGAGCAATATTCACGTTTGATTAAAGTTTTTTCCCAACTCCCATAAGAGCCTGTGTAAAAGA
>NW_019416301.1:14540-33601 GCF_000390285.2 Anoplophora glabripennis | reverse complement strand
CATACAACAGTTTAAAAATATAGGGTGTTCCATTTAAGTTAACAAAGTTATAGCTGTTTGAAGTTATCAAAATGTAACAGTAAAAATGAAACACCTAGTATTAAATGTTTTAATTTGTTGGTATACCATAATTTAGTATTACTTATGCCCTTTACAGGTACCAAAAATCCAGTTGATATCACGCTTCTGAAAAGAGTTACTAGCATCTCCGCGAGCCTCGCACCTGTCAAATTTTTTCTTTAAAAATTAATATCTCAAATTTTATAACTCCTAGGTATAGATAGGGATTATTTAATAAAGTTACCCTCAAATTTCATTATGAATCCGAAAAGGCAATAATATATAGGGTATCCCCGTTAAAATAACGAAGTTGGTGGCAACTTTTGGTATAACTGGAAGTGTTACAGAAACAAAATTATTATATATTTGAAAAGAGCACACCCAAATGCCAATTTACAAAATTAAGTATCGAAGTAGGTTCTGAAATAATGTTATAGGGCACTCGCTGTGAGTTGTGAGTAGGGTTGCCAGATGTCCGGTATTTAAGCGTACAGTCTGGTATTTTCGAGGCCTGTCCGGTAAAAAATATTTGGTCATACCGGACAGAACAATGTCCGGTATTTTGAGGAAAGTCGGTACTACTGGTCACAAGCGCCTACAAAAGTAGGCATATGAAATCCCTCAAACGCAAAACTCGCGCGCGCTCCTCGCTCGCTGTCTGTATCTGCGTCTGCATTTTGAACTTTATATAACTGTAGCATTAAATTTTAAATTCAATTTTTGCCAAATTCACTTACCCCATTTGAGATTTCCGTCATCGATTTTATGACTGCTATATATTCTGTTACTAATTTAGTTGATTTATGTGATGTTAATTAATGAATAAAAACTGTTAGTATAAAAAAAACCGTATTTTTTGCGACCTAGCATACCCCCCGCCGTTTGGGGTTGTCCGGTATTTTTTCGCGACTCACCTGGCAACCCTAGTTGTGAGCCACCCGGCATGTATTTTTTTAATCATATAATTTTATAAGAAATTTTCTTAGTGTTCTTTGAAGAGTTGTACTTTGTGAAAAAATTGGTATCGAAATGAAAAAAGAGTATATTAAAATTCCAAATTTTTGATTTCAAGATCTTTTGGCAGAAAATTTTTATGAGCTGCGATTATAGTGTAAATTTCTTGAATTTTTTTGTTTTTTTCTACATCTGAATGTCAATTTTTTACTGAGATATCTGACTGAATAAAAAAGAGGAGCCATTTGTTTTAGTGATGGGAGATCCGTTTATTTTCACGACCCGGGTCATCCAGGTCAATTTTTAAAATGATCCGTTCATGAAGACCCGTTCGTATAAACGATAAGAAAATAGTATCGAATCCAATCTGTATCACTCGGTGTTCCGTTTCGTCGGTCCACGCGCTACAGAATGTCTTTTTTTGTCACTGCTTGTGGCATGCGGCGACTGCACCTGCACCCTGCACGTGCACTCTCGACATTTCATAGATTTATAGCCATATGTTTGTTATATTTGTATTTTTTTAAAAGAAACAAATGCGTTATTTAATTCCAGACACTTTTTATAAAATGTAAATCACGTCAGAAAATGTATGGCTTAATGCTTATGCAAAAAATAATACAGATGTTGTGAGGAGCCCTTAAAAGCGCCTATACTATGTCTCAAAAAAACAATTTTTATTTAGTTTCGTTTTATAACAGCTGTCTTTGACAAAAGTTCGCTAGTTGTATTATTTTATATTCCACTGTTGGTTAAAATTTAAAAAATATCTGAACACAAAAAAAGAAGCAGAGTACAGAATTTTTTACTGAACACCGGTATTGGTAATAAGGCAAAATGCAACTTTGTTCCAAAATGATGTCTTTTAAAGGAGGAGCAACTTAATTAAATACAATTAAATAAACTATTAATTAAATATATATTTTTAAGTGTGAGAACGCTTTTATTAAAACTATATCAGTAAAATTTCAAAGAAATTTTATTAGTACCTACTTTTACAATAACTTATCAGTAAAAAATTGGAATTTCGCGTCCTTCATTTCATTCCGCACCATCATTTGATTGTATAAATAATGATTTTTAAATTATGCATATCCCTGTACAGTGACCAGTATTAAGACTTCAGATCGCAAACATGCAATACAGATTCTCGAGTATATATATACAGATTTCACCGAGTCTCTTTCTTTTCGACCATCTATATCTCGGCAACTATTGATCACGCAGAAAATTGAAGGGCAATTTTAAAAACTTGAATAAATTTCATATAAGAACCTTTAATGCCTTTTTGCGAAAAATTTTTTTTGTCCACATTTGAAAAAAGGATAAAAAAGTGACTTTAGGGTTTTTCAGGAAATCTACGGTTCCTCTATCTACAAATATTAGTGAAAAGACTAATGTTGGCAGTTTTTTTACGGCAAAATTTATTCCACAGGGTTTCAAAATAGTACAGAAAATGATTTTTCAGTAAAAATACCGCTACTTTACAAATATTGGTGGAANAAACCCGGAACTCTTTTGAACTTTACCTACCTCTGTAGAGCATCACCATGTCTTGGATGGAGAATAAATTAGTTCGTACGTCGTCTTCTCCCAGCCCTTCTTCAGATTCTTCGGAACAGGAGGTAGAACGGACGCCGCCGTACGCTGAATCGATCGCCGCATTCTCGGTGGAAAGAGCAGCTGCGGGGCGGTCAGGATACATCGACAACCGTGAGGGGGCGATTCACTTCCCAACTCCTCGGCCAACTGTCGATCCGGACAAACACGTTTCAACTAACTCCCTCCAGGTCCTGAAGGAGGACACTGAAAGGTCTCTGCAGGGATCCCAACGGCTCTTGAGGCGTGACGCGGCTACGCCCTATGCGTTACGACCTGGAGGACGTCCGGAATCCACCCCCGCTACGTCGACCAATCAGGAAAGAGGAGCGATAACGCGACAATATCAGTAAAATTCAAAGAAATTTTATTGGTACCTACTTTTACAATATTATGTAAAAAATTGGAATTACGTGTCCTTCAGATTCAGATCGCAAACATACAATACCGAGTCTTTTTGTTTTCGACCATCTATATCTCGGCAACTAGTGATCACACAGAAAATTTAAGGGCAATTTTAAAAACTTGAATAAATTTTATATAAGAACCTTAAAAGCCTTTTTGCGAACAATTTTTTTTATCCACATTTTAAAAAAGTATAAAAAAGTGACTTTTTAGGGTTTCTCAGGAAATCTACCGCTCCTCTATCTACAAATATTAGTAAAAAGACTAACGTTGCCAATTTTTTTACGGCAGAATGTACTCCTCAGGGTTTCAAAAAAGTACAGAAAATGATTTTTCAGTAAAAATACCGCTACTTTACAAATATTGGTGGAAGGACTGTTGCTAGTTTTTTTTACGGCAAAATGTACCCCCAAAAGCCCTGCAAATTTTCGAATTGATTCTTCGAACCGTTTTTCCGGACTGAATCATTAACGTTTAGCGATGAAAGGAACAAGATTTTATTCCTGTTATTGAACATTATTCAGTGGTTCTCAAATCGAAAAAAAATTCTCTACTCCTTTTTTAAAACAATTCCAAAACAAAAAAATGTTGCTTTCCTTGTTTTATAAAACTAAACATTCGGTCCGGAAAAATGGTTTGAAGAACCAATTTGAAAATTGGCGATGCTTTCGAGGGTACATTTTGATGTAAAAAGAGCTGGCAGTATTAGTTTTTCCACCAATATTTCTAAAGTAGCGATATTTTTACTGAAAAGTCGTAGTCATTTTTCAGTGTCACTGCATTTTTCAGAATAATGTCAGGTACATTTTGTCATTTTGTTCTAAAAATAACCTGTCAACGTTAATCTTTTCACCCAAATACTTTGTATACTTGGGCACCAATATACTAAACTAAACATATTTGTAAAGTAGCAGTAGATTTTCTGTAAAACAGCAAAAAGTAATTTTTATACCTTTTTCAAATGAATGTATAGGATAAAAAAAATTTTTTGTTGCCAAAAGATCTTGAAACCAGATATGTTGAACTTTAAAATCCACTTATTTTTATCTCGATACCAATACTTATCTTTCACACAAAGATAGATACAGCTCAAAAAAAAATTTTTACTCTAATTTTTTGCAGTAAATAATGTACTGAAAATCCAAGTCATGATTCTAATTAATATACTAATTTTATTCATTTCAACTGGAAATTTTGGACTTTCAACAATGATTTATCTGAAAATAGTTGTAAACAGTCAACAAATCGATATGGGTTATGTTATTTTGTAACAAAAAGAACGTATAATAATTACAAATTAAAATACTTTATGGATTTTGGATCGGACACATAAAGAGCTGACGACTTCATATAAAAACCGATAAATCCAGTTTTTATGATTTCGACAAAAAGGGCAAAAATGTCTGGAGGCCGATCCCCTAACACCTTTACTTTTACCTTTTTTACAAAGTCTCAAGATTTTGTTCTCATTGTTGTGTTTCCGTTTTCCTTGAGCAGGTTAAATATCACATCCAATAAAAAATTAAACGATAAAATTTTGGGTAACTGTTTACCAGATTGCTTAGGATGATTTTATAAATATAATTTTTCCTACATAGAAATTAATGTTCCTCCGGAACATACGCTATCCTCGGGACAATCTGAGGTCATCCAAATATTATGGCAATTGTGGACTATCTGCTCAGACATCCCAGTAATATTGTCGTGGAATATGATTGGTCTACTGCGTGGGCCCATCAACGTTGTTCCTTAGCATGTTGAAAACTTCACATTCCCTCATTATGTGATTGTATTGAACGACGGTTCCTTGTTCCATTTTTGCCTGGGGATGCCAGGAGGTTAATCGCTTGCTCTCCTGCAAGGGAATTTCTCCTTCACGTCAATTCCAACGGACGCTTAGGAAAAATAAAGTCGATGCTATCACTCTTCCACCATTGTTGATGAGATTGGCCTGGCATTGGGATAACGGCTCTCGCTCTATTGTGTAAACTTGAAAATCGTACTTTTTGGCACTTGCTCTAGGTTTCTAGGTTTTAGTTTATCAGTTTTTGATTGTGATTTAGGTGTTTTGTTTTATGTTCCCGTTAGAAGTTTTTTGACCGAACCTTATGCTTAGATGCACTTGCACTTGAATTTATGGAACACTATCAAGTATAGTACCGTAGTGTGTAGCGCAGGTTTAGAGAGAGAGAGAGAGAGAGAGAGAGAGAGAGGTATAGGAGCGTATAATGCTAGCTCACGCGTGCTGCTAGAGAGAGGTAGACTTCGCTGACAGTGTAAAGACATCTACTGTAGTATGGTTTTATGACCCTTTACGGCCTACGTAAAATATTAAAATTTCATTAAATTATACAAGTTGGTTCAAAAGTTAGAAACGAAAAGGTAAAGTCGCTGGACCCCTTTGGGGCTCTGTATCTCCGTTAAGGGGCACTTTAGGAAAAAAAAATATGACAAACTAGGGTTATTTTGTCCTCCCCTATACACTCCCGAGAGTATGCCATATACTTACCAGACACCCTGTATATGCTACAAAATACGTATTATTATCCTCTCTTCCCTTTTTTTATTATAAACTCCAAATTTAACAAGTATTAATTAAAATAAAATTACTTTTTTTCATTTTTTTCTTGGAATATACCCATAAATAAGAAATTTTACATTAAATTGCAACAAAGTTCTACTCATTTTAATTATGTAATTTTACTGTATTATTAATGTGTTAGATTATTGCAAGTTTGCTAGAATACTTCATATCAATGCTTTGTACAACTGATAAATACAATTACAAAGCAGTACATACCTACATATTTAAAAGAAATTTCCCAGTGGTTCATTAATTAACTTTGTTTCAAAGTACAGAACAAGCATATTTGAGCATTGCTAAGAAAATTTTTAATACTTTTAACAAATCTTATTGACAAGTTTACAACAAATCTGCTAAATTAATATTTCCTTGTAAGGTTGTTTTGTGACCATTTGACTGTAAATTTCTTGTAAACCTGCCATAAAACTTTTACGATTTTACAGTTTCCTTTGTAAATTGATGGAAATGTTACAGTAATTTTAATTTGTTTGGTTGATACATATTTACACTTCGATTTTAGTTCTTAAATAGTTTTTTAAACTAAAGTTCCAAGTTACTTGTCTTACATTTGTTTTTGCCGCTCACAGAATATTAGGGTATTTTAGTGTCTACACTAAATAAATTTTGAGTTGGCAATGAGTACATAAAAATGGCAAGTCTTCTTTGTTGCACGCAGGTTGCACGTGTCGGACGTCTGACGTCTCTCTTGCGCAGTACGCAGTCAGTATATTTCTTTAGGTAAGTATGTGTGTTCTCCACCATCACGCCGAATAAACTTATTTAATTCGTATTTCGTCGTTAACAGCAATCGTGTGCTTTTAACCGTTCAAAATGGTAAGAACAATTTCAACTGATTTATATTTTACACTTTTACACCTTTTTAAAAGTTATTTATTCGAATTTGTACTAACTGATGGACGTCATTTGTTTCCTCTGCGAATAAAATTTGTCGAAATCAATTCCGAAACGAATTGGAAAGTTTTGCATTCAAAACCCTTTTAAGTATATTAATTATTTCGAATTATAATATTGAATGTGTTTTTTATCTTAGAAATTCTACACGATTTGTCTTAAACTGATAAACATTCTGTTATATAATTATATTATTCTTTTTCATATATCAAAATGTTATAATTATTATTAACAGAGGTTCTTTTTCAGTAATGTAACAATAAATAAACACGTAATTTTAAATTATTTCATGAAACGAATTAAATAAGGGATATTATTTGCTTCCATACTAATAAAATTTCCAGGTCACATTGTGAAAACGAAGTTTTTTCTTTTTTATGTTTTTTTTCATATTTCTTATCTCTTATACGAATATAAACCGACGTGAAATACATCGACTTAAAAGTTTGTTTTATCGAGATGTAAATAAATATTTAGCATATTTTTTTTAATTCGGCCAGTACTGTTAATAAAATAGAGAAGCGTTTTTTCTGAACAAATAAAAATTTTTCACAGTAGAAATTTTTACAGATAGTTGTTTTGTATTTATTACATATATTTATTTATGTTAAAATGTTTTCTATCAAATTAAACATATTCGTATTAATAATACAGGCTTTTTCTCAGTAAATGTAAACAAATATACAGGGTGCTCCACGAGGAGGTGTAGAAACTTTAAGGATAAAAATAAACAAAAAAATGTTTATAAACATTTGGTACCGAAACGCCGTTTTTGGGAATGGACCTTATTATTTATAAACCATTCACTTTTTCGACAAAAATAAGATAATGTTTTTTCATCTGAAATGTTTCAGACCGTTATAAAATAATATTCCTATTACCAATTAATTCAGTGGCGTAGAAGTTTTACTTCAATATCCTTGTTTCTCCGCCACTGGTTTTTGAATTTGCATACAGAACTAGGGGAAATATTTGAAAAATAATGTGTACCAAATTTGGAGAAATTTGATGAAGCGTTTTTCGATATTTAAAAAAGTTATTTTATTTTTGTTAATTTCAATGCCCTGTTTCTCATAAACGGTGGCTTTCTGCGCTTATGCTCATTGATATTCACTTTTATTGTTTAGTACTTCCCCGCAGTTTGTCTATTAAAATCCGGACCACCCTGTATATATTTTTTTCGTTCCATTGACGAAATATATATAGACTTACAGCAAAACGTAAATGACATTTTTATAGGTAATATTCTTTTTTATAGAAATTTTAATTTCCTATAAAAACGTCATTTACATTTTTGCTGTAGAACCGTTCAAGCCATATACAGGGTGGTCCCAAGGTAATGGGCCAAATGGGTAGATTCCCGAAGCAATTGCGATTTAGTCGAATTTACCTTAGTCCAAAAGTTGATAGTTAAAGAGATACAGGGAGTGTAAAATGTAAAATATTATTTCAGTTTTTTTTTTCATTTATTCCTTAACAAATGTACGTATCATCACAAAATTTTGGGGTTTGGAGTTTTTTGGATAGAGGAATTGAAATATGTTCACATTTTGGTTAAAGTTCATAGAGGGCGCTAGCTGCAGTAGATTGAATGTATTAAAAACGATATAACTTTTTTGTACTTTCAGGTATCTCATCTTTGGTATCAAATTCTTATTTTCCAACTTTTTTTACACAAAAAAGGTATATTTCATGAAAGTAGCTATCTCGCACTGCTTTCGAGATATTTGGCTTTGAAACTTCCAATGCTGTTACATTAAATTACAGTTACATAAGTACCTACAGGTATTATTAATTTACCGGTAAAGATTTTCGTTTTTGGAGTTACATGAAATCAGTTGTCTATGGAGAAATTATCAACACCCGAGAAGAACTTTAGCAGCAGGTTTTAAATACTGCAAAGTCATTTCGCGTTAAGGATTTATACTTTAAAATAAGATAATCTTTTAATAAGCGAGTTGATAAATGTATTGAAATTAGAATTATGAGCAATTATTGTCAAAAAGGAATATTTTTTTTACTAATGTTTACTACTTTACTGTTCATTACAATTTTTAATTCTAAATAAACCCTTGTTTTTGACATTTCTAAATTTTAATTATTTCAACTACTAGCATTAGAAGTTGCAAAGCCAAATATCTCGGAAACGGTACGAGACAGCTACTTTCATAAAGTATACCTTTTTTGTGTAAAAAAAGTTGGAAAATAAGAATTTGATACCAAAGATGAGATACTTTAAAGTACAAAAAAGTTATGTCGTTTTCACCACTTTCAATCTACGGCAGCTGCCGCCCTCTATGAAGTCTAACCAAAATGTGAACAAATTTCAATTCCTCTATCCAAAAAACCCCAAACCCCAAAATTTTGTGTAGATATTTGTATTTATTAAGAAATAAATGAAAAGAAACATATAATATTTTACATTTAACACCCTGTATAAACTACTATGGGCACTTTTAAAGAACAAAGGTTCGCCTAGAGCAGGGGTCGGCAAGTAATTTTAAGTGGGGTTCGGATACTTTTGAAAATTTTTAAGGAGGTCCAGAAAAAAAATTCATTTTACTTACTAATTTTTTATTTTAATTTAAAAAATTTTTTGTAGCGCCATGCCATATACAGGGTGTCTCATAATTAGCTGCCAACCCTGAACAGGCCGATTCTATGATCAAAACTAAGTAAAAAAGTTCATATGAACATGGGTCCGGAAATGCTTCCTAAGGGCACAGGGACCCATTGAAGAGGGAGGAATGGAAATCATTTTTTTGCAATATCTCTCAATCGCGTTGTGATAAATGAATGAAATTTGGTATACACAGCTAAATTTTGATGAGCAATTTGATGGACTAATCCATTTATAAAAAATAAAAAATTAAATTAAATAAAAATTAATCCTTTAAATGGAAAAGAGAGGAAAGGAAAATTATTATTATTATTTTTTGTAATTCAAGAGCGATTTTCTCAGAAACCGTTAAAGATAACGATTTGAAACAAGAGTACCTTTTTAACGTAAAACAGTTCGGGAAAACGGAATTTGCTGTCCAATTTGTTAAAATGTCAAAGATGAAAAAGTTACACACGCAAAATACCAAGGGCCCCCCCGTACCCACCCCAATGGACCTTGTGGAAATAAATGGATTAGTCCATCAAATTGCTCATCAAAATTTAGCTGTGTATACCAAATTTCATTCATTTATCACAACGCGATTGAGAGATATTGCAAAAAAATGATTTCCATTCCTCCCTCTTCAATGGGTCCCTGTGCCCTTAGGAAGCATTTCCGGACCCATGTTCATGTCAACTTTTTTACTTAATTTTGATCATAGAATCGGCCTGTTCAGGGTTGGCAGCTAATTATGAGACACCCTGAATACAGAAAGATTGAATCAACAGTTCCAACTACAATTTGAAGTTATTCGAGAGATCTAACAACCCAATTTCCGGAACTAAAATAAATTTGTTCATTTTGGAGATATTGACAGCCGGAGTGTTAAATGACACACCCATACATGAAAACATGAAAACATATTCTTGTTTTTCTCCTAAATTAACCTCGAAGACAGATTTTTTCTCCATCACTGTAATTTTTCATTCCCCGCTGTTGTCAGATGATCCTTCTTTTTCTATAGCTCTAGTAACTTTTAAAGTTCTATTTTTTCTGCTGAAATTGATTCATCATTTCTAATCCTACTTTCTAAAAATACAATTGATCTCTCAGGAGAAATATTTCTTATTTCCCTAACAGAAATTAACGAATTAGCTTCATTAACATCTGCACCATTTTCTTTGCCTGGATCTGAAAACTTCTTTTCTATTTTCAGAAGAAATGTCTCTAAGAAGGTTGTAATTTTCAAGTTCAGGTTCTTTCAGTATGGTAAATTTGTTGAAATGAAATTAGAATCACTATTTATTATTTCATTAATTGCACTAATAATTTTGCTTTCCGTTACAGTCAAAATAAGTAAGTTGAACATATTGTTTCCTTCTCAATATGGGATTGGTCACTAGATGAAGTAAATATTTCAACATTTATTAACACTGGCTGATTTTCAGCTACATCAGAGACAGGCCCGGATTCACTCTCACCGCCTTTAGTGCCTTTTCGAGCAACGTATACCTTTTCCGATGTATAAAACTGTATGGAACCCACTACAAGTTTCATCGGTGGCGGTGCAATCTACAAATTTGGTTTTATCGACACCTTTTCAGCCGAATGAGAAGTTTGTTCGCTTTCATGAGTCCTTAATAATAAGTTGTTGACAAGGTCTCTCAAGATTTACTAGCAGACGCAGTTTGAAATTTTTTAAGGTTAAAATCATCAAAGGAATCACCATATCTGATATTTAGGTAAGTTAAAGAAATAACTATTCAAAGACAAAGCCCGTAATATTCTCTGCAATTAGATTTTTAATCAGTTGTATTCTTTTTACTAAATAATTTTCTTATTTCTGAGTCTAAGACTAAGTTAACTGGTGAAAAGAATACAACTAATGTCGCATTTCTTTGCCAAAAGCCATAAGAAATGTATAAAAGTAACCTTTTGATCCAGTCTAGCGTCATTCAGCTAAATATTTTTAAAATCAGGTTTGTGATAATTTGAATGATTGGATTAACCTTACAATTAAAATCACTGATTTTTAGATAAAAAATAATGATTTTAAATTAAAGTTTTATGGCGGAAATTAGACGATACAATTTAAAAACAAAATAGCAAATTCTTCAATTAATCGACAAACTTTCAAAATAATTCATATTGTCCAATATATAGAAATAATTGTAACTGTTACATTGTGTGAAATAATTAATTTAGGACATTTATTATTTTTATAGTGTATTTTTTTAGGTCATTTCACCATGCATTTATGGCACTTTTTTCTTGACCAACAGTTTGAAAGTGTAGTAAAACATATTTTCTTGTTCAATTTATTACGTCAGATATGAAACTGTTCGATTCTGTGTTGAAACGTTTCGATATAGTAGGTATACTCAAATTGAAAATATACAGGGTGGTCCCGAGGTAATGGGCCGAAATTCATGGGTAGATTCCCGAAGCAAAAATATTGCGATTTACCCGAACTTACCTTAGTTCAAAAGTTGATAGTTAAAGAGATACAGGGTGTTAAATGTAAAATGTTATTTTAGTTATTTCTTAATAAATGCAAATATCTACACAAAATTTTGGAGTTTGGGGTTCTTTGGATGGAGGACTTGAAATTTGTTCACATTTTGGTTATAGTTCATAGAGGGCGACAGCTGCCATAGATTGAAGGTGGTGGAAACGACACAANCTATGAACTTTAACCAAAATGGGAACAGATTTCAATTCCTCTACTCAAAGAACTCCAATCCCCAAAATTTTGTGAGGATATTTGCATTTGTTAAGGAATAAATTAAAAAGAAGTAAAATAATATTTTACATTTAACACCCTGTATCTTTTTAACTATCAACTTTTGGACTAAGGTAAGTTTTAGCTAAATCGCAATATTTTTACTTGGGGAATTTACTCATGAATTTTGGCCTATTACCTCGGGACCACCCTGTATTCTATTATCCCGACTATTTTTTTTTGTATGTTGTATGTACGTAACTTACTCATCGATAGTCTCTGAGATCTAAGAACTAACAAGTGATTAAAGTCAGATATCGGAATATAAGGATTATGAAACATATTAATTATACACCAAATTAATTTTATAATCACTCTCTGATAATGTTACCGTTAAAATAGGTTTGTCTGATTTTTGAAATTTTTTTTTGAACAATATCAAATTTTTCTGTGATTTGACCAACTGAAAAAATTATAATTAAAAGAAAAACTGATAAATTTGTAACACATTACAATTTTAGCTTACTTTTTCAAACAGCTTCTAACTATGCATTTTTGCGAGAATTATAAATAGTGGCATTATCATTATCAATAAATCTGCATCTATCTATCTTGTATTGTTTTTATAAAATTTTTAATATCCATTTCTATTATCAAAAATTTGTGAATTATTAATTTTTTTTTTTAATATTTAGACATTATAAAAAGCGAGTGTGAAAAGTGAAAAAACTCATACTCTAGACATTTGAACTTTTCAATAAAGACAGTTAAAGAACTTTGTGTTACTAATGTTTGTAACTTTTTGCCCTGAGAATACATATTTTTATAATGTTGAAAGGGTTAAATGACCGCTGGCAAGAATGCAGACAAAATTATATGGGTCAGTTAAAGCAAAGAGAATATACAATGTATATTCTCTTTGGTTAAAGTGTGCCTCGAATGGCTTTTAAATAAGATTGCTGGGGTAATCGAAACTGAAATTAATTTACACCTTTCAGTTTTTATATACAGGGTGTTTTGCATAAGAACCGACACAGAACAGGGGAACCCAAATTATGGTGATTTGATGCAACTTACCTTTATATACTAAGGTGCATCCTTGAGAAGTTATAGGGCTTGAAAATGGGGTTTCAAATTTCGAAAAAATCAATATCAATATCTCGGTTATACTAGAACTTAGAAAAACCAAATTTGGTACATGGTGTGAGTGTGCCAAGAGCATTAATCGATCGACAGTAAGTAGAGTTCAATAATTGAAGCATTTTAAAAGGTTGATACAGGATGATGCACCATTAAAATGTGACAGAATTTTTTAACTCGTTGGCGGACTTAAAAAATTATTACTTTATTTTATGGGGAATTTAATTCTAAAACTTTTCTTACTCTTGTTAGTTTTCAAAAAACTTTATCGTTTTCAACAAAAACACAAATAACTAATAAAACGTATTGTAACATATGTTGGGGTCTGGTGATCGTGGACTTGCGGGTAATTATTTCCTTTTCCAATCCATTTATTTCAATACTGGTGGTTTTAAAAGTCTAACAATATTACTAAAATGAGGGGGTGCTCCATCATGAATAAAACAATGTTCCAGTCTGAGTTGTAGTGGCATCTCGTTCAGTAGATCCAGGACAGTGTTTTGGAGAAATTCTAAATAAGTTTCGCTGTTTAGTCGATTTAGTAAAATAACTGGACCAATTAAATACCGATCAATAANCAAATTTTTCTGTGATTTAACCAACTGAAAAAATAATAATAAAAAGACAAACTGATAAATTTCTAACACATTACAATTTTAGCTTACTTTTTCAAACAGCTTCTAACCATGCATTTTTGGGAGAATATCCATTTAATTCTATTATCAAAAATTTTTGAATTATTATTATTTTTTTAATATTTAGACATTATAAAAAGCGAGTATGGTCAGTTAAAGTGTGCCTCGAATGGCTTTTAAATAGGATTGCTGGGGTGATCGAAACTGAAATTAATTTACACCTTTCAGTTTTTATGTACAGGGTGTTTTGCATAAGAACCGACACAGAACATGGGCATCTAGGGAACCCAAAATATGGTGATTTGATGCAACTTACCTTTATATACTAAGGTGCATCCTTGAGAAGTTATAGGCCTTGAAAATGGGGTTGCAAATTTCGAAAAAAATCAATGTCAATATCTCGGTTATACTAGAATTTAGAAAAACCAAATTTGGTACATGGTGTGAGTGTGCCAAGAGCATTAATCGACAGTAAGTAGAGTTTAATTGAAGCATTTTAAAGGGTTGATACGGGATGATGCACCATTAAAATGTGACAGAATTTTATAACCCGTTGGCGGACTTAAAAAATTATTACTTTATTTTATGGGGAATTTAATTCTAAAACTTTTCTTACTCTTGTTAGTTTTCAAAAAACTTTTATCGTTTTCAACAAAAACACAAATAACTAATAAAACGTATTGTAACATATGTTGGGGTTTGGTGATCGTGGAGGCCAAACTTGCGGGTAATTATTTCCTCTTCCAATCCATTTACTTCAATACTGGTGGTTTGAAAAGTCTAACAATATTACTAAAATGAGGGGGACCTCCATCATGCATAAAACAATGTTCCAGTCCTAGTTGTACTGGCATCTCGTTAAGTAGATCCAGGACAGTGTTTTGGAGAAATTCTAAATAAGTTTCGCTGTTTAGTCGATTTAGTAAAATAACTGGACCAATTAAATACCGATCAATAACACCGATCCAAACTCGAGTTGAAAATGTCGAGTAGTTTCTGAATGTTAGTTTACATCAGAATACTCATGATAAACTAACTGAGATATATTTTTTTTTGTTAAATTAGAAACGACACATTCAATGCCTATAACTTCTCAGGGGTGAAGCTTAGTATAAAGGTAAGTTGCATTAAATCACCATATTGTGGGTTTCCCTACATGCCCCTACTCTGTGTCGAATCTTATGCGAAACACCCTATATACAGGGTGTCAAAAAAATAATGTAAAATATTTAAGGAGGTAATAGTACGAACCAAAATAAGCAGAAAAGTCTCAATAAACATGGGTCCGCAAAGTAACGGTTGCGGAGATATGGAATGTTTTACGTTTTTTAGCTCCTTTTTTTATTTTGCAAAAACGTTGTGTATTTTCTTATAATAGTTGGTTGATGTTTAGTGAAATAAACAGTACGTATTTGACAGTTGTTCTCAGTGCACAAGTTTTCTTTCGCTATGGCTGGTTACTCTAACGCAGAATTAACAGACATGCATTTCATGTATGGTCGTGCTAATGGGAACGCCACCGAAGCGCGACGTCTTTATGTTGACGCTTATCCAAATCGCCAGATTCCTTCACAACGCATGTTTGGAAGAATTCACCAAAGATTGCGTGATACCGGTTCCTTGAGCAAACAGTGCCATTTATCCGGAAGACCAAGGTCGGTATCCACTCCTAGAGCAGAAGAAGAAATTCTAGCACTGGTAGAGCAGAATCCAGGTACGAGTGTGCGGAGAATATCAGCCGAGGTAGGAATTAGTGGTCCTCTTGTTTGGAGAATCCTTCACGAGCAACTGCTTTATCCATACCATGTGCAACGAGTACAGGCCTTAAATCCAATAAATGATCATCAAGCACGTTTGGTTTTTTGCCGCTGGTTTCTACGTCATGATGCTGAAGACCCTCGTTTTCTTGCAAACATTCTTTTTACTGATGAGGCCGGGTTCACAAGAAATGGAGTGTTTAATTTTCACAATACGCATATTTGGGCCGACGAAAATCCTCATGCTCTAATAGAATCTGGACATCAGGCACGTTTTTCATTAAACATTTGGATGGGTATTGTAGGTGACAGGTTTCTAGGTCCTGTTGTTTTACCAAACCGATTAACAGGCGCTGCTTACCTCAACTTTCTGCAGAACACACTGTATGAGTTTTTGGAAGACATTCCTTTGAATCAGAGGCAACAAATGTGGTTCCAGCATGATGGTGCTCCAGCTCATTTTTCCATGGCCGTTAGAGAGCATTTACACCAAACTTTTCCACATAGATGGGTAGGAAGGGCCGGACCTGTTTTATGGCCTCCAAGATCGCCTGATCTGAACCCTCTAGATTTCTTTGTTTGGGGATATTTGAAGACATTAGTGTATGGTACTCCTGTAAATAGCCTGGAAGAGCTGCAGCTACGGATTAATCAAAAGTGTCAAGAAATCCAAACCAAGGAGGGTGTTTTCGAAAGAGTTCGAATATCGTTGAGACGAAGATGTCGTGCCTGCTTGGAAATGGACGGAGGGCACTTTGAACATCTTCTGTAACTTTGTTTTTTGTTTGTTAAAAGCTTCCTTTGTCGGTTTATTCCTAATAAAATAAAATGTTTGAAAAACGAATAGTGGTCCATATCTCCGCAACCGTTACTTTGCGGACCCATGTTTATTAAGACTTTTCTGCTTATTTTGGTTCATACTATTACCTCCTGAAATATTTTACACTCTTTTTTTAACACCCTGTATAAATAGATCAGGGTGGTTTTAAAATAGTCAATAAGTTCGTTTCAAAATGTTATGGTTGTAAATATCCTGCGACGATTTTTGTATATAAAATTAATTTGTTATTAAATTGTGTCAGTTTTTAAACTACTCAATATTTATTATCTGGAAATATTTATGTCAGACATTGAATAAATAAATCATTAACAATAATTCAAATCAACAAATCAAACAATTGTAAACAAAATATACGTTTGCATTCGGTGTTGGATAAAGACAAGATTTAGTAAATTAAATGTATTTGCAAAATTTAAATAAAAAATTGAAGTCTTAAACAAAATGTATGATTTCAGCCAGTGCTAGAAACAAAGAGAAATTTGGATATTAAGTATATTAAATATATTTACGAATCAACTATCAAAAATGAATTGGACTTAAACAAAATATANGTTAAAAGCTTCCTTTGTCGGTTTATTCCTAATAAAATAAAATGTTTGAAAAACGAATAGTGGTCCATATCTCCGCAACCGTTACTTTGCGGACCCATGTTTATTAAGACTTTTCTGCTTATTTTGGTTCATACTATTACCTCCTGAAATATTTTACACTCTTTTTTTAACACCCTGTATAAATAGATCAGGGTGGTTTTAAAATAGTCAATAAGTTCGTTTCAAAATGTTATTGTTGTAAATATCCTGTGACGATTTTTATATATAAAATTAATTTATTATTAAATTATGTCAGTTTTTACTACTCAATATTTATTATCTGAAAATATTTATGTCAGACATTGAATAAATAAATCATTAACAATAATTCAAATCAACAAATCAAACAATTTTAAACAAAACATACGTTTGCATTAGGTGTTGGATAAAGACAAGATATAGTAAATTAAATATATTTACAAAATTTAAATAAAAAAATTGAACAGTTTTAAACAAAATGTACGATTTCAGCCAGTGCTAGAAACCTTGAGAAATTTGGATATTAAGTATATTAAATATATTTACGAATCAACTATCAAAAATGAATTGGACTTAAACAAAATCTACGGTTTCAAGCAGTTTTAAAAAAAACAACAATTTACATTATTACGTTATTTCAGTTTTTATTGCCGATTAGAATGAATTTTGTCAATAGTGTAAAACAATATATTTGGGTGGCTTTGCAGAATACTTTACTTTATAAATTTTCATATGTTAAACACAGAATCATTTTTCTCGCCAATTTACATTTTTTATCAAACTAATCATTCTATCTTGCAAATTAATGAACTTCTTAACCATATGTATGTCCTAAAATTGGAAAAAATAATGCTTAATCGGTCAGTTCAGCAAGTGTTAGTTAATAGTTCAAACGGGCCTGCGAGCGAAAAATCATGGAATATACAGGGTGAGTCAGAAAGAATGGGTCAACAGTAAACTGGAGACACTAGACACCAAAATATTATGTTTGAGCTCATCATGCATTATACGAATGTCGCTGGTTTAAGAAATACAGGGTGTTTAAAGTTTAAATTTTATTTTGAAATTTCTTAATAATTCAGAAAGTTTTGATAGCATGACTCTGAAAATTGGTAGTGTTGGGTTTTTTTGGTGTGAAAATTACGAATTTGAAGCTTATTTTGACGTTGCTCCTAGAGGGCGCTAGTTTCACCGTATTATTTAGGTAAATCAGAACATATTTTTTTTAATCTGTTGAGCTATGCTTAGAAAAAGCTAATAATCTAAAAGAACGTTCAATTCTACATAAAAAATGTACTCTTGTTTAAGTCGCCTAACTTTATCGGTTTCTGAATTATTTGCTTTTAAAGGTTCCAATGTATTTTGTAGTGATTTTTATTCTCAAAAGATGAAAATAACAATAACAATTATTGATAATAGTAATAATAACAAACCGTAAATCAAATGCTGGAACTGTTCACCACCTACCTCAATACATTTTATTATACACTCTTAAATGTCTCTGAATATTAAACAAATTGTCACTATTATTTTTAAATGCATTTGCGGTTACTTGTATTTTCTGCCGCAACTCCTCAACAGAATTAATTTCTTCACGATACACCACATCCTTCAAGTTTGACCATACTGAGAAGTCCAGAGGGTTTAAGTTCTTGGTGGCCAACTAAATTCATTCCCACGGCCAATCCATCGATGAGGAAAATGTTCATTTAAATACTGGTGTACTGGTAAGGCAATATGTGGTGGTGCACCATCGTGGATAAACCACATACTCTCTCTTAAAACGAGTGGTATATCATCTAGAAGCTCGTTTAAGTTATGTTGAAAGTTTAAATAGTGAGGTCCAGTTAGATTGGGTGGCAATTCAAAAGGTTCTATGAAAAAAACAGAAATTAAACTACACCAAATATTCACCTTGAACTCATGCTGAAAATGTCTTTCTTTTACAGCATGCGTAATCTCACAATTATTGTTCTTCCAATTTAAATTCCTCGTCTAGTAGGTAAATGTCGTCTCATCAGTAAATAAAATCTTATTGAGGAAATCTGGGTTTTCCGTTTGCATATTTTGTATAACTGAGCAAATTGTAGGCGAGCTGGTAAATCTTGAGGCAATAACTGCTGAACCGGAGTATAATGATATGGATGGAGCATTTCTTTTTTCAAAATTCTACAAATGGACGATTGGCTTACCCCCGTTGCCGCACTTAACCGACGAGTACGAGTAGAAAAATTTTCTCTTCTTCATCGACTGTGATAGATTCTGGAGTACCATGGTTACT
>NW_019416301.1:1175-12570 GCF_000390285.2 Anoplophora glabripennis | reverse complement strand
GTAATTGAAATATTTGATATGTTCGTCTCTGACCCTTATAAGATTTACCATTGTACAATTTTTTTTTCTGTATTTGATCATTCGTTTTTTTTTTATAATTTATTGTTTGTTAGTATATGATGTAAACAAAGCCATTATAACAATATTTTAAAAGAATATTTTGTCTCAGTGTGATTTAAATAAAATAATAGATTTTCCTGGTATATCATTCATTGCATATTGAAGTCGACATATTTCGAAAACAAGTAAAAGTAGAGAAAAACTTTATATTACAAAAATTACTCAAAATTTAACGATCTTTCAGATGGACTGCATTTGTCAACAAATTTTTTAGTATCGCCACGCCATCTGTACAGAAAGATTTGAACTAACAGTTCTAACTACAATTTGAAGCTATCCGAGGCACCTAACAACCCGTTTCCAGAACTATAATAAATTTCTTCATTTCAGAGATATTGGCAGCGGGAGTGTTAAATGGTACCCTCTGTATATAGGAAGGAAATAATATATCTAACATCAAAAAAAAATTAATGAAATACTTTACAACTTATTTAAATATATAATTAATAAATCTTAAATTTAATTCTTCTAATCTTAATTAAATTTATCTCATAATTCATGTAGAGTAGATTTACATAATAGTTATTATTTGTAGAATGAACCCCGAGAAGTCGTGGACGATGTGCCTAAACAACCGGACCTTGTTGCAGGCAAAGAGCGATAAACCTGCTCGACCCCGCTCCATCGGAGGTCATAAATGCTGCAGAGGATATTGGTGCGAGGTAGTTCCTCTGATGATAAGAAAAATGGATACGCCCTAAATGTACAGAAATCTGACACTGTTAAACCAGGTAAAACCTAGATCTGATTCCTATTAAAGTAAAAAACGGTTACGATTCTCCAAAGAAATGTCACTTTTAGAGTAAAAATGTGTGTAATATTTTCACATTTTGAAGCAGTCTTAATGCCCATTACGCACGTTAATAGTAATAGTAATTAATAAAATAATAAAACTTTCGTGTTATATTTTACATTCCTTTAAAGCAGGATGTAGTTTAATAAAACGTTACACATACTATCCTATAAATTGTATTAATATAAAAATTCAGTTAAGATACAGGATGTGACGCTAATAAGCCAAAAGAAGCTTAATCAAGACGTTCTGTTTTAAAAACATTTGATCCTCTGTATAAAGTAAGATAATAGAGTTAGTAATATTTGATTTTTTTAGCCCTGAAAAATTTCAAGCTGTGTCTGCTAGTATATCTTGAGAGACTTTGTCGACAACTTAATTAAGGATTCACATGAATTTGAAAGTGAACAAACTTCTCATTTGGCTAAAGTAGTGACGATAAAACCACATTTGTAGATCGCACCACCACGGATGAAATTTCTAGTGGGTTCCATGTTCCTTTTTCAATTAGAAAAATCTTTGTTAAAGACAAGGTATATGTTGCTCGAAAAAGGAGTGATAGTGAATCCGACCAGTCCCATATTCACAAGGAAACGAAATGTTCAACTTTGCTTATTCCAGCTATAACAGAAAAAACTGCAGTGACTGAAAAAAAGAACTGTCTTGGAAGTTAATTTAAAAGAAGAAAATATTTTTCCTGGTACATCTAAAGCAAAAAGTGATTGTATTATATTTGAATTTGAATTGCAGTCATCTCTAGAGGAGTCGTCTGTATTAAAAGAAGATGCGATAGAGGACACTGACAAAAATATAAAAGAGAGGCCATCTAGTGAAATAAATGATTTTCAACAAGAAGAAATCCTTCAGGAATACCAACCATCGGAAGAATCGTCAAAGGACGAAACTGAGTCTACCGATAAACAAACTGAAAAAGAAGGGCCTTCTGAAGAAACTGTTGAAATACAATGTGAGGAAGGACACAAAGAAGGGACAGAACAACCTCAATCAATAGAAGAGGAGCAAGAATCCTCTAAGAAGAAATCCGAGCTCCAATTTCAGAAACTCGAAATATGTCAAAAGCACGCGGAGTCTAGTTGTGAAACAGAGATTGAAACGTGCCGTATCTCAGAACAACCTCAAAAGCAGTTAACATCAGATCGTGAAGATGAGTCTGAATTTAAGAAAGAGACAGAAAAAAATCAGACACATTTAGATTTGGATAGTGAGACAAAAACTGAGAAGAAATTAGAAAAAGTAGAAGTTAATGAAGTTGGGGAAACACTAAAAGAAAATTCCAAGTTAACCGAAAAAGGTGAGAGGAAGGAATTAGAGGATCAGTTGCAAGAGGCTAAAGCCAGGGAAGCCAAGGCCGTTGCTGAATTGAACCAGATAAAAAAAGAAGAGCTTAATTGCCAGTATGTATATACATTTAATAAAAAAAACCTTTCTCATTTATTAACGATTTACAGAAAAATTATGGAAAAATACGAAAAAACAATAGTTACCTGCCTTGCTGACTATCAGAAGTTGAGAGAAGAACATGAAACAACGACACGTCATTTAGCCAATATTGAATTGGTGTTTTCTGATCTACATCAGTAAGTAAAACTGTCTTCAACTAGTACATAATGAAATGTATTTTTTTATGTAGAAAATACGAGAGAACTAAAGCTCTGTTGGAAGGATTTAAATCGAATGAAGACACTTTAAATGCCGCTCTGCAGGCTTCCGAGAAAACAATTAAGCTAAACGAGGAGAGGTATGAGGCGTTAAAAGCGCACGCAAGAGAACAAATAGAAAAGTAAGTAGAATATAAAAATTATTCTCATAAACGCAAGTGTAAAGACAGAATTGGACGTTTTGTATGCAATTTTTAATTTAGCAACAATAAAAAAAAACTGTATTGATTCTGCATTTGTGAAAAAGTTGCTTTCACGTTTATCTTTTTTTTTTTTTTGGAAATATACGTATATTTATCTTTTTAATCCTAGATCCAACAAGGAGATACTCAAGCTATGGAACAAGTACGAAACGGATGTTAATAAACTTAAGACTCTTATTAAACGCTTCGAAATTAAATGCGGTTCCTTAGAAATTTCTCTACAACAGAAAACTGAGGAATGTGCTGCTTTGGCAACTCTCTGTGATGAGGTTACAGGAAAGAAAGTGTAATAAATTAATAATAAAATTAAATTAATTATTATTGAAAATGTGTTTTTTTTGTTAATTAGTTCTTTTCATCTTTATTTCTGTTTTTCAGTAGTGTTACACTTTTATCATCGAAATGACGAGGCAAATTGGTCAAATATCATCGAGGTATCTCGACCAAACCGTTAAATTTTAAATATATTTGCCTTCAAAATGTTCCACTTTAATTATTGCAGATAGCATTACAGAAAACGAAACTACATTGTAGTTTGTAATAGAATTATTGAAAAGGTAATTATTTTTGAAACACTTAAGAACTTGTTAACGTTCACGAAGGACAAAACGTCTGTAAAATTGTGCAAATCGGTGAATAATTTAATTTGTTCATTTGATTAATTTTTTATTTAGAGATATAATATTAAAAATATATTAAAAGACAAGCTTTATGTCCTGTTTAATATGAGTGGCGCAGTGGGGAACTTGAAAAGGTTACTTTGGTTGTTTGTCTCGATTTACACTCGAGTGGAAATGTACCGTTTGGCCGCTGAATCATGAATGTTGTCTGTATACACCATTGGAGTGCCAGTGTTAATGAAATTGTTTCACATTAGAAAGTTGTATACATGTCTGTAATATAAATTAAAGTTTCAGGTGATTAGCTGAGATGCAAAGCCTTCTTTTGCAATCCGGATCCTTTTGCAGAAGTGAGTTTTTAAAAAAAGAGTATTTCGATATTGATTCAAAGTTGTGTAAGTCAGTACATATATCTAATACAATGAAAACCTTGCTTCCCAGTACTTCTCTAATCAATGCATAAAATATTGATCTATAAACAATAGTATTCAAGCTTATATTACACATGACAGTTCGTAGCAGTATATACTTACAGGAAATTTAAATATGATTTTCATGAGCAGTTTATTACATATAACGGAAAAAAAGACGTCCAGACGAAAAAATAGTTATGGCAAAATATTTATTTTGACAAAAACTTAAACATAATAGCGTTTTTGCAACATCTGTTGCTTAACCTCACATCCACCTTCTTCTTCTTATTATTATTTTGGCTCAGCCTTCAGCCAGGGTATTTAGCCAGCTTCTTATGTATGTACTGGTTTTTTATTCAAGGGAATGCACCGTGAGGTGCATCTGAGATTGCCTACTCATATTGCCTCGATTGATTTTATATATCTTGAACGGGAGTGCAAATGTGGGTTAGGAAACTTCAAATTCTCTCAAAAACGAAAATTAAATTATAAGAATCTTCTCTTAACTATTTAAATTTGTGCAAAATTCAAATTTTAAAACAGGTTAAGTACGTAATTTTATAAAAGCGAGTAGAATCGCCTCACATAGCTAAAGGAATAATATACTGCTTTTCGTCGACTGCAGTGACTGCACAGTTTACACGGAGCATGCAATCTCGCACACGAATATTATTCTTGTGATGCAATAAAAGATGATAGAAAAGACCAAAGACGGTCATTTCAATGTATTCTCTTCCTCTTCTTCTCATTTGTTTTGTTATGTTATGTTGTGTGTACTGTGTTTTGTTGTTGTTTACTGACATACTTTTGAGTTGAGGTTATATTTGATTATTTGTTATTTTCCTATATAAATAGGAGTCGTTTATTAGGTATATGAAATGGGATAATAACCTTGTTTTCATGAGAATTTAGTGTTATTGACTTGTCTTACGGATTATAATTTGCAAATTCAGAAAATCTCGTTTTTTTAGAAACTGCAAAAATGTTAGAAGATTTTTGTCCGTTTTAGAAGTTAATTTTCACTGGTATGTTTCACAAACTTATATTTTTTAGTGTTTTCTTTCTATACTGAAGTTGTGTTTTTCTGTAGTTTTCCTAAAAATGAAAAAGATTTCGTCAATGGCTAAAAGCTAAAAGTCCTTGACATAGAATGGATCGATAGCATTACCTGATCAAAAACTATATTTACTTCTGATCATTTTAACAAAGATGGTATCATAAAACCAGAATAAGGCTGACACTCTTAAAAGAAAGGGACATTCCTTGTATTAAAGAGAGTAGCAACGAAACTAAACCTTTACCGTCAACTTCAAAAACTACTGGACCTGTCGTTTCCCTCAAACGTAAAAAAAACAAATAGATTTTGAATAAAGAAATTGGGCTTATGTCGATATAGGCATAGATTGTGGAGATGACGAGATACAACCAACTTCAGATGCACTTGCAACTATGGTGGTATGCCATAAAGATTCATGGAAAATTCCAGTACCTTATTTTTTTTTATTAAGTGTATTAACAAATACACAAACCGGAGGTCGATATCATTTTTTGTTTTCAAGTTATTGCTAAAACAGTGAGGTTGTGTTAGAACATCCTCCTTTATTTAGTTCTCTAAATAACATTGATATAATCCAAGCCAAAATTAAATTGTAAAACTATACCAATCTTGTCCTTAAAAAGAATTATTGTTTTATTTAGAAATTTGTTTGATAAGTGCAATGTTTCATTTTTTTATTAATTCTAAATATCTGAGTAGTTATAAAGATTATTGTTTCCGTAACGAGGCAGGCTATGTCCTATGAAAATAGACAACTGAAAAATTATGCCAAACGAAATGTGACAGCTCTCGCTACGTGTAAAATTAGTGTTATTTGTGTTGGAAAAGTACTTGTGAACAAGGAAAATACATTTTACGAATGTGGAAGCGTATGAGATGTCGGCAGTTTATTTTCCATGTTTGAAAAATGCTGTTATAGCTTCAAGAGAATAGGCTTTGCGATACCCTCGTATAATACACTACTCCAGAGAAGTATTTCAGCGTTTATCCAGACGCCACTTCATTCTGTAAGAAGACATCGCCGTGCAAGAACGGAAGATAATATTATTAATATGTTGGCTTGTGTCCATGTAAATCCCCAAATAAGTCGAAGGGAATAGTTAGAGATCTGGGAATTTCATATGGAATACAAATATTTTTCTTACAAGAATGACACTAATTTTGCAGGAAGCAAGAGCTGTCACATATCGTTTGACATAATTTTTTATTTGTCTGTTTTCATAGGACAAAGCCTCTTTCGTTATGGAAACAATAATCTTTATAACTACTCAGATATTTTGAATTATTAATAAAAAAAATGATATATTGCAGTTATCTAAAATTTCTAAATAAAGCAATCATTCTTTTTAAGGACAATATTTGTATAGTAGTCCAACCAAATTACACTTGGAGAAAAAAAATTGTTACCTGGACTTTTATAAGTGGAAATGGTAAAAAGGCTTATAATAAACCTAAAAAAAATAAATGCGTGATAAATTGTATCATTGGGATTTCTGGCGAAAGTTGACTTCAAACAAAAAAGTATCCAATTCAAAAGTTGTAGATCATGCANGTTTATATAAACAACACAACTGATTGTTGTCACTTTTAAATTTGGCGCTTCTCTATACCTACAAAATAATGGCGCAAGGTCATCGAAATTTGATACGGCGAGATCAAAGGAAAAAAGCCGGCTGTCGCTTCTGGTGTTATAATTCTGTGCTCTTGCTACATGCAAAATTAGTGTTATTTGTGTTGGAAAAGTACTTGTGAACAAGGAAAATACATTTTACGAATGTGGAAGCGTATGAGATGTTGGCAGTTTATTTTCAATGTTTGAAAAATGCTGTTATAGCTTCAAGAGAATAGGCTTTGCGATACCCTCGTAGAATACGCTACTCCAGAGAAGTATTTCAGCGTTTATCCAGACGCCACTACATTCTGTAAGAAGACATCGCCGTGCAAGTACGGAAGACAATGTTATTAACATGTTGGCTTGTGTCCGTGTAAATCCCCAAATAGGTCTAAGGGAATTAGTTAGAGACCTGGGAATTTCATATGGAACCCAAGTACTTTTCTCACACGAATGACCCTAATTTTGCACGAAGCAAGAGCTGTCACATATCGTTTGACATAATTTTTTATTTGTCTATTTTCATAGGACAAAGCCTCTTTCGTTATGGAAACAATAATCTTNCTAGAGCTGTCGACTGCGAGTCAGCCGATACATGTAGGGTGCGCGCTGTACTACTCCCCACCGCCGGAGATATACACTTCCCCTCTCGTGCTTAGTAATTGTCCAAAAGATGACATAAATTTATTTAATTTTAATAAGCAATAGCATAAAATCGATGTAAAATTTCCCTGGGAACACGATGGTGCAATTATTTTTTTGCTACTTGCCGTAGTTTACGAGATATTTGCGAAAAAACTTATTTTTTACGGTTTTTTGACCTTTTGACCCCTTTCCTGACCACCTAGGTCAAAAATTTTGCGGATTCGGATTCCTGAGGGTCGAATACATATTTGCGCCCAGGTTTGATCGACAGAGGAAAAAATGGAGGTTCAGCCTTCATTTCAATGGACTATCAGGATGTTTTGAGATTTCAGCAATACAAAGTATTAACTACAAAGTCTACTGTTGACGCGAAATCCGAAAACCCGAAATATTGCAAAATCGTTTTATTTTTTTTCTGGTTTTATTTGAAAATGAATTTTAAATAAATTGCATATTTACATTGCCACTTTTTTCGCTCTATCCAATGAATGGCATCAACATTTTTGCAATCCGACGTTTCGTCTTCGAGGGTCCATCATCAGATTAATTTTTTTAAATATATCGCTGCTATTTTTATGACAAAATCTAGTCATTTTTAATTCTGTATTAGATGATATTTCTATTGTAATCGCTAAAAAGGTTTCTAGCTATCATTAAAAAATTTTTCTGAGTACGGCTCTGAACGCTTTCAAAATACCTGTATCTATTGGAGGAGAGAGAGGAGAGAATAAACGTCAATACAGCACAAAATATCCAACAATTTTTTTAATCCATAAATTTAAAAAGTTGTACCTATTAAAAAAATAATACGAATTTATGAAATATTTTATTATTTCTAATTAGTATTGCTGACAGTAGTAAACAATTGTTGGATATTTTGTGAGGAATTGACTTTTATACTGTTATGACTTCATCCAATAAATATTTTGAAAGCGTTCAGAGCCGTACTCAGGAAAAAAATTTAAATTATAGCTAAATCAAGCTAAAAACTTTTTAAGCGATTACAATGCAATATCCTCTAATTCAGAATTAAAAATTACTAGATTTTGCCATAAAAATAGCAGCGACGTATTTAAAGAAATTAACCCGATGATGGCCCCTCGAAGACGAAACGTCGGATTGCAAAAATGTTGACGCCATTGTATAGAGCGCAAAAAGTGGCATTGTAAATATGTAATTTATTTTAAAATTCGTTTTCAAATAAAGCCAGAAAAAATTAAACAATTTTTTAAATTTCCGGTTTTTCCTGATATCTCCGGAACTACCCGGAATTTTAAAATTTTCTAAACAGCATATTGTTAGGTATAAAAAAACACAACTTTTTTCTAATTTGAGCCACCCCGTATCTCTTACCGTTTCCTAGATCCTAATGCCTATCCCATACTTATCTTGGACACACTGTATATCTATGAATTCATCAAACTTAAAAAAAAAAAATAAGTACACTAATTGATCCTACGGGGAAAAAAATATTATTTATTTTATTTATTCACTATTCGACTTATGTTTATAGCAATACTGTACAAAAATAGTTTTGGGTCAAACACCGAGACCAGAAAAATTCATTGCTGCAAGTCATTTTTTACATTTTTGCATTTTTGAGCATGTTTTTGAACTGTGATTACTTATTTTTGTATTTCACCAAAACGTATATGTCAAAACGAAAAAAATGATTACCGGCAGAACTCTGTACGATGATAGAATTTTTCTTTGAAACAAAAAGTTTCAGGCCGAAAAAAACGAATATCTCAGAAACTTCTTGATTTTTTTTATCTACAAAAATTTGAGGTTATTTAAGACAGAGAAGTTATACTTTCACCAAGTTTCGTCAAAATTAAATTATTTTTGCGGAAATGAGAAATAAAAATCGAAAAATCAGAAAAAAACCTGTTTTTCGCATTTTTCTCGGAAATTTTGAGGTTATGTTAAAAATGACCTCAACAAAAGTTGTAGATTTTTGCATGATCTACGACTTTCATATTGGATACTTTTTGTCTGACGACAACTTTCGCCAGAAATCCCAATGATACAAATTTTCATAACTTTTCTACCCCCTAAATCAACCCTCCGCCGTCCCTGCTCACGCATTTATTTTTTTTTTTCGTTTATTATAAGCCCCTTTACCATTTCCACTTATAAAAGTCCAGATAACAATTTTTTTTCCCTCTAAATGAGTTATTTTGATCGTTCTATAGTTTTACAATTTAATTTTGGTTTGGATTATGTCAATGTTATTTGGAGAACTAAATAAAGGAAGATGTTCTAGCACAACCTCACTATTTTAGCAATAATTGCAAAACGAAAAAAGATATCGACCTCCGGTTTGTGTATTTGTTTTCCATAATGAATGGCCTATCAAGCCATGAAAAAAAACCTATATCGTTGCATTTAATTTTTTTAGTAAACGGAAACAATTACAAAACTTTTCTCATTAGCGTCATCTTCCGTTGCGCAGGAAAATAATATTTTTATTCCTATATCATAAATATAAATTTTATTAATAGTTCTTAAAAATTAGTCGTTGTTTATTGAAATCGATTAAGGCATTTATAAGTTATGACAATTCAAAAATTTCAAGATAACGTCCTTCATACTGACGTTGCTATGGTAATAATGAGAAAAAAGTTCATACAAAAGTTGTGAAGGGTTTAACAGTGCATCTAAAAAATGTATTTTCAACTTAGGTTATATAAGCGAAATTTCGAAATACTGACAATTTTCTGTAACACTATAGCAGTTGCGCCCCCTAGCGGTGAAGTTACAAGCTTGAAAATATTTTAAATCAATTTGTTTTGGTCGTATTTGTTAATAGATTTTTTACCCCATAATAGCAGCACGTCTAGTTTCCTATAAACAGCCGCTCGATACCGTTAATGGATCACCCTGTATATTTAATGAAGAAAGATTAGTAAGATGAAATAGGCATGGAAGCCAAATCGTTTACTTGTTACGGTTCCAATTGGTCTAAGGACGCTATCGTTAATAACTCAAAAACTTATTGAGCGATCGGTGTCAAAATTTAATAATGCAGCACTCCTCAAATCGCTGGCATTGTCCCCCTAAAATTTCGACCGAATCGGATGAGCAATAACGCCGTTATACGGGGAAACGCGGATTTTACGTTTTCCGCGTTTTTAGCCGTTCCGCTCATTCGATCTCGGCCGAACCTCAAAAACACAATAGGGTATCCCTATGTGGTTATTACGTCCAAATTCGAGCCGAATCGTGCGACTACTAACGGCAGTAACGGCACAGAAGATAAATTGTTTTATCTTCTGTGCTAACGGCCAGCTAATCCATAATAGGATTTCACGTCTTCTTAGCTGCCGTCGGAAGTGTCCGATCTCGACCGAACCCTCCAACCACGTAGTCCAAGCATTATAGAGAAATGCTTACAGAAATTATTACCTGACCAAAAAAAATATGACCATATAGAAAATTAAATTTTAAAGTTTCTTGTTCTTTAAACTCGATCCAAAATGGCGAACATGGATCAAAAAAATCGCAAAGTTGCAAAAAAGGTTTTTCTAAAATAACTAAAAAAATATTGCACCGATTGAAAAATTTTAAATGAGAAAGTTGTAGGTTTTAAAAAAATCTACTGACTAATCTTTAATAAGAATCGGTTGCTTTGTTACTTTTCGAGATATATCGGAAAAATCGTTAAAAATCTTCTGTTTTCTCTTCTTCTATAACTCGTTTACATTTACGTATATCGATTTTTTGAAAAAAAGACGCTCTCGAAAATTGGCTATTCTTCTCAGCGGATAGCCCTACAGTAACTATTTTCGGTTTATTTTCTTCACAAGGAGGTATATTATCATGCTGTTAAAAAATGTTGACAATTTTCGAATTTTCGAATCTCGAAAAAAAATTAATATTTTTAAATTTTTCGAAAATGTACTTTTTTGGCTTGCCGCGGGTTATACTTGTAGTAAATAGCAAATATGGGCATGTAAATGTAAACGAGTTATAGAAGAAGAGAAAAGAGAAGATTTTTAACGGTTTTTTCGATATATCTCGAAAAGTAACAAAGTAATCGATACTTTCAAAAAATCAGTCTATAGATCTTTTTAAAACCTACAACTTTCTCATTTAAAATTTTTCAATCCGTGCTATATTTTTTTAGTTATTTTAGAAAAACCGTTTTTTTCAACTTTGCGATTTTTTTTAACCATGTTCGCCATATTGGATCGAGTTTAAAGAACAAGAAACTCAATTTAAAATTTAATTTTCTATACGGTCATATTTTT
>NW_019416301.1:0-413 GCF_000390285.2 Anoplophora glabripennis | reverse complement strand
GGGTCATTGGGGTGGTCACCCAGGGTCAAAAAGTTGGTGTCTAGGTCTTTTGTGTTTGTCGGTCACGTCGGGTACGTAGTCAACGGCTTGCCTGAGGAGGGGATTGTCATGTCTAGCGGCTACGTCAAATCGTTTCTCCGCGTTTTGTCTTATTGTCTGTGTAGCGTTTGTGTATTGTAAGTCTCGTAATATGTCAGTGTTAGATAAAGAGGGATAATTCCCCTCGATCCCAAATCATTGAGGCCAATTTCTAGCCATGGAATAATGGCACTGTCGGACTGTTTCAGTTTAAAGAAGAAGAATTATTTTCGGAATGCTATGAACGAACTTGATCTTTAGGTTGTTTTCGCTATTTTCCTGTCGCTGTCTCAATTCACACTTAGTTTTCTTCATAGAAAATATAGTACTAACGT
>NW_019416300.1:865890-867213 GCF_000390285.2 Anoplophora glabripennis | reverse complement strand
CCTACACGAGATGAGGCAGGATAAAGAGGGATAATCCCCCTCGATCCCAAATCATTGAGGCCAATTTCTAGCCATAGAATAATGGCGCGAGTGTATAAAGTATAAATCATGTTTTTTAATAATATTTTGACGTAGGAGGTGGTCGTAACAATATAACCAATGGTAGATGATACAGGACGACAACAAAGAATAAAGTTTTAATACGAGCTAGTCTTTATGGAAGACAAACAGTCGTGACATTTAATCTATAGTCCTGACCTAGTCGACCACGATTGTCGCCAAAAATCATCATAAATATGCGCAGATGTTCAACAATATATAGCTCCTGCTTAGAATATTCGACTGTTGGTTCGGAGCGTAAGAGTAACTAAATAGTTACTCATATGGTTCGGAGCACAGAGTTATATACCTTTAGATTACAATGATTAGGTACCTACAAAATAATGATTCCTCTAAGAAATTTATAAATCCCGCCTCAATCATAGACCCACAGAACCACTTTTTAACACGGCCGACTATTCAGGGTCAAATATCTTTATCTTCTTAAAACCCACTTATAAAAAATGTATATCTTATGGATTTGTAATATATATTAGTGCAATTAAATTCAGCTATGATCCATAAACGACCAAACACAATTATTACCTACAATTAGTTCAATGGTCAAAATTTAAAACTGTAATTTGGCAAAAGCTTCATAGATGGCATCTAAGACTTTAAATTTGGCTGTGTAAGGCCGGTGTCCCATGCATCCTAAATCAGACGATACGAAGGTCCGAAAGTGTTCCTATTGGTTAATATACATTCAAATTTTTACCGCTCATTTTCATCCGAAATTTTTAAAATTCATACGACGTCGGAAAAAGTAGAAATAATTTTAACTTTTATCCGAAATCGTATGTTTTTTAACCTCACTTTTTAAGTTTTTAACATACTATGATTGTTGTTTGATATATTTACAGTCAAATAAATGTTATATTATAATGTCGAATGTAGAAAATATAATATTACGTATATTTTCTATAATAACGAGCGTTCAAATAAAAACGTGGTCAAGTTGGTTCTGAAAATTTGGACGTAGGGCGTAGCGTATAGCAAATGAACTTAAACGTCATCTGTCAAAGCGCTATATCGCCGCTATCAATTTGAATATTTTCGTTTTAAAAAGCGTTTAAAATGGTGTTTTCTCAAGAACAAAAAGTGTTTATCATAGAGTCCTACTTTAGAAATGGACGCAAGATTGATGGAATATGGAAGTATTCTATTGAGGAATGTTTCATAGAATTTCAAAATCAATTTCCCGGCGTTGTTGAGTACAAAATT
>NW_019416300.1:851156-864826 GCF_000390285.2 Anoplophora glabripennis | reverse complement strand
CTAGAAATTGGCCTCAATGATTTGGGATCGAGGGGGATTATCCCTCTTTATCCTGCCTCATCTCGTGTAGGCCTGGACAGCCTTCGTAGGTGGGCCCCATCCGTCGTCTACCCCGACCGCAAATGCGGCCGGTGTAGGCGCTTTGTGGGACCTCCTTTTGTCCTGGCTGGGCCCCGCCGGCTAGGGCCCTTTCTTCTGGCGCTCTTCTTGCTTCGCCGGCTCGTCTGTGTAAACCCCGGGGGTAGTGTCATGTTTATGTGTGGTATGGTTGGGTAGGGTAGTGCGGCTATGCAGCCTGGGATGCGCTTTGCTAAGGTGGCCCTTAGGCTAGCGCGGGAGGGGAGGGTTAAGGAGGGTATGGGGGGTGTGTATGTGTGTGTGTGTGTCGTTGTCTTCGTTTCTTGATCCTGGCTGTCTCTGAAACATGTGTCAGAGCCAACATCGACCACGTTTTTATTTGAACGCTCGTTATATACCTATTGTTGTCATTTGAAAATGTTTCACCTTCATCTTGTAATAAATTCCATGGTTCTATACTTGATTTCTATGATATTAATTTCGGATGCATGTGAATTATAATATTATCATTCGTACGAATTAAAATATTTTCGGATATCGTACATCGGATTTCGGATGCATGGGACACCTGCTAAAGGGTTAACAAATGAATTTTTAATCCACATATACACATTGGCCGAAAGTTTGTGGATCTCGCTATATTGCACATTTGATTTGTGAGTAGATTGTTAAAGTTAGGAGCCATAATAAATGTGCTTCATTCATCAATGATTGATTTATTTCAGATTTAGTTATTCCCGGTTGATTTTTTTTTGACTAGATAAGTAAATAATTATAAAAAAACCATAATATGGATTATTTTGTTTATGTTGATAAGAAGAACCACTCACTTTTATTTCAATTTCTTATTCTTACAAGTCATACTTAAGAATATTACACTTTATAAAAAATATATTACAGCAAATTACCTGCTTTAAGAGAATGAATACTTGTACAACGACGATTTATTGCAGAATTGTTTCAAAATCTGCGTTAAAATCTTCAGCTATAGATTCTACACTAAAATCGTTTTGGACTTGTTCAATCAACGGTAAAATTTTTCCTACCTTTTTGGCACTGACCAATTCCTGAATTTCAAACTCGGTTTCTGTCGATATTCTACACATTCTCAGATCCAGTTTTTTTATAGTGCTGTTATATTTCAATCCGTCTAAAATGGCTTGACCAACTTCCTGAAATAAATTTAAAACAAACATTTGTTGGTATTTTGTCAGTAAAAATATGTGCTTTTATTTGTTTCTTGTAATTTTTTTGCTAAACTAATACACACTGAAAAACCGAGACTATTGACGTTTTTATCGTTTGCAGATGTACGCTGGGATGTTTTTCCAGATTTTTAGAAAAAATTTTTTGCATACAAGCTCATCTGACCCCCCACTTCAAAAGGTATTGTAGCTGTAACATTTATTTAACTTCAACACTCTGTATATAAACCGAAGGATTCAAGGGCAAACATTTATATAAGAAAATATTCCCAATTTTGGACGAAGAAGGGTTCCTTCCTTTTTGACACGTAGCAGTGTTTTACACCCTGTATAAACTAGCATTAAAACACAATTTTCAACAGTTGTATAATTTAAACATTTGTATATGAAAATAATTGCTGATGTTTATCTTCAAGGATGCAAACCATAACAAAAAAGATCATTAAATAATTCGTGTAATATAAATTTAACTTGTAAGCGTGAGATAATCTGTAATTAAAATCATCTTCATTGGGAAGTAAATAGTCATCTAAATTATTCATGATGCGAATTTATCGCAATGTGGTTATCATATATGGCATATAACGGACTGATGCAGAGTAAGACGTCTTGAGAATACAAAAACGGAGCCAGGATTTTCTGCGATCCATATCAGCGAAATTTAAATTTCGATGGTTCATACGAATGCACTGAAGCGGGAACATTAGCTAAAACCATGGACTTATTTAATTATTTAAATATAATTACGGCTACAACTGTTGCAACCATAGACCTTGTTAGTATAAAGTCTATGGTTCCAACAAACGAACAAACTAAATATAAATAATAATAATAAAATATAGTGAGTGATATAGGGAGAGAAGAAAAATATTTGAATACTATTAAGTACCCACAATGAAAGGATTACAGCAATTGTATTTAATTTTCCCGCAATTTCCACGAAAACGTATCTAGTGATTACCTTTATAAAAAAATTGTTCTTTCCACACCAATAAATTGATGAGCAAGTCGCTGCTTAGCTATTAAAAAATACGCATTTGCGGATGTACCATTCTAATTAATGTTAATTTAATAATAATATAATGATATTTAGCACTTAATTGTGTGTTGTTTGTGGAAAATCCACAATTATGGGTTTGACATGTTACATTATGACTGGCGTCGTGGATTAAAATATGAAGATTCTTATGCTAATAACACCTTCGTATGTAAACTCATATATCATGTTTTTCCTAGACTGCAATGTACTCGAGTACGTATAACCAGGGCCGAACTAAGAAATTGTGATATCTTTTTTCTAGGTAAATTTAAGCCACTGTTTTATAGCTATGGTGTAGGAGTTTTAAGCCTTTAATTTTTTTGTCCAACAGTTGCAATTTTGTAAATGTTTTATAGCATTGATTTTATAAGCCAAGCTATTTTTTATAGGTTGGTTCTTAGTGACAAGAGAGCTTTGAATAACGAATATTCTTTGTTGTTCTTTAGATTTTGACGGAAGTACTTAGTCCTAAAGATGCAGCTTCGACTTCCAGAGGAATATTTTCTGGTAAAGACCATCATGGTCTACACGAGACTCGATTGCTCGACTTTTTTTCCCTTGAAGTTTGTTTTTCGTTATAAAACAGCAACTGTTGTACAAAACGTCGTACTCATCTCACCTGATTGAGTAATTATTTAGTCATACAATATTTTTATAACCATAAGAACACTTTTTTAACTTTCTTGCTAATTTTTGCAAAACTGAGACTACAACGATTTGAGAGGGTCTAAAAACTTACATTTTTATATTAGTCCAGTCACTGAGGGCGAAAATAAGCTCCAAATTTTTTCGGCTAGCATGGATTTTCCTGAAAATTTGCATACAAGCTCATCTTACCCCCCCACTTCAAAAGTTATATTGTCTAGATGTGTGCTTTTTTCTATTTGGGGGGTGAAAACTGCCCTTGTACGAAAAAAATGCAGAAATCGCAAATTTACGTATTTTAAAGATTCAATTCATGTTCAAATATGTTGGATAAAGTTCCTTTCATGCTTTTTAATGTAATTTATGAAATTTAATCAATCCTTAAAAATCCTTAAAAACTACCTTTCCATGGCCAAAAAAATAGAAAAAAAAGTTTTTAACAGTTTAAAATATTCTTTTGGTGCATCCACAATGTGCATTTCTTTTGTTATTCATTAGAAAGCTTACGACTCATTACAAAGTTGCAACTCTTACAAACCATCGCTTATAATAAAATAAACAAAAAAATATTATTGACAGCTTGAGATGTTTTAATGGTATGCATATGTTGAATTATAAACTTTTTATTGGTTTTCAAATGATCTATGATATATTGCAACTTTTCTGCCACCCAGAAAACCTTATGGAAGACCTACCCCTCATAAAAAAAAATATGAAAGCACTACATTGCATGCACTTTATCTAAGTAGTGCTGCCAACCTGTGCGTATACAGAATTCCTCGTTTGGTGCCAACCTTGAGGCCTCAGCCAATTTCCGAATGTATACATACATATACATGTGAACTCGGATACGTGTGTGTATGTATATTATTAAAATTCTTACTCAAATCAGTTCACAAGTGCTCCAGAATACACAAAGATGATGGTAATTTACCCGCTCCGAAAATTTCACCGAAAAAATGCGATTAATTTTTTTACCATAACTTTTGTAATTTTAAAGTTATAAATTTATTCAAAAGACCATTCTGTGGGGAATTTAAAGCACTTTAAGTTCTGTGATTTGCAGTTTTCTTTAGCCCTTCGTTTTATAGATTTGTAAGCTAAAAGGGCTCAGGAAAGGCAGTCTTGGAGCTTAGTTTTGAGCTTCTAATGGTCATGTCAGTCCTACAAAAATTTAAAAAAAGCAAATTGGTCAGTAAGATAAAACTTACAATTTCTTATTCTATCATTTTTTTACAACTTTGTTAGATTTTGAAATATTTTGAAAAAAGGCGATTTTTTTTTTAAATTGAAAAATTTTATTCAAAAGTAAATGAAATAATTTTTTAAATTTAGGCTTCTAAAATCGTTCAAATTCCCAGAATCTACTGTTAATATATAAATAAAGTAAATTGCAGAAGGAATACGTTTAATTTTTTTTCCGTTAATTTTAATACCGATTTTTTTTTTCTCAAAAATCAAGACAATCATTTTATTTTGATTGTAACTTCATTAGTTTTCATGCTAACGACTTTTACCAATTTAAAGGTCTTTTCAAGAACTTTAATAAGTATTATATAAGTTTTCCTCGAAAAACCTTTAATTTTTCCGCTACAGGACGTTGAACGTTTCAATTATAGCTATATTCGAAATTGACTTCAACTTCTGGGAGTCATAACTCGGGTTCTATATCACCTACAAAAATAAAAAAAGCAATATCTTTGCTATTTAATTACCTTCATTTTTGCTTATGATCATTTTTTTGATAAAACTTGTAGTTTTTGAGATTTTCTCGAAAAATGGCTCAAAAACATGAATTTTTTGGGCTAAAAACGAACTCAAAAAGTATTGACAGTACAAAAAATTCTTATAGAACATTTTATGCTTAGAAATCCTTCCTCTATCGAATCGTGAGGTATTTTTTTTGAATAAAAAAATTCCCACCCTCATGGAGGGGTGGCACCCACCTCTAGGGTAAAAGCACACATCGGCACTATTGGGTTATTCCCCGGATTTCAATCCTCTCGATTTCTCTACTTGGGGCCATTTGCAGCATTTGGTTTATCGTACTCCTGTTCGCGATGTAGAGGACTTAAGAAACCGCATTATCGATGCGTGCAGGCTAATTAAAGAGACTCCAGGAATATTTGAGCGAATACGTGGCTCAATGCGCCGACGTCTAGACGCATGCGTAATGTCTGAAGGTAGACATATTGATCATTTACTATGATTTCTACATGTTGTATGTTTTGTTATTAATAAATTAGTTTTGATTATTCCCCTTTAATCATTTAATGCAGGTAGTAACTACAAAATAACAGTAAATCCAGTTCGCATTTATGACGATGTATCTCTGTAGTTGTTCGTAAAATAATTTTTACTGCGAACTGGTTTATTTTGGGCAAAAAATTCAAGAGACATTTTTTTTTTAGAATGAAACAGACTATTGGAAATAAATTTTTAAATGGTAAACAAATAATAAGACAAAAAGTTACGTTGGAAATAAATTTTAGGGGTTGCGTTTTCCACCCCTTACAACCATGGGGTAAACCAAATAAATTACTGGCTAAGTGTCTTTTTGGTAGTAGAAAATGTCAGGTTAATTTCAATACTGTAACTTGTTTAGTGCTTGTGAAAAAAATTGTTAAACAAATTTTATGTACCCCCTTTAAGAGGCTGTGTCTTAACAAGGGATGCTCCAATGAAGTTTCTTTATATGAAAGATCCTATCTTTTTTTCGATGAGGAATCACCCCCTTAAATGTTTTACACTTATTTAGTTACACCCTGTATAATCCGACCCTGTACAACATCCAGCTTTTCATTGAGCCATGCCAGTAATAATTATATAGATACCTACTATGATTAATTACAGCCACAACAAGTCTAACCGTAACCATATATAAAAATAATGGGTACCCAGACCATACCTCACCCAATCTATTATTGGAAATGTCGAGGAATTCCAATGCAGGGTTAGCTTTCAGCAGGCGTCCTATGGATAAGGTCCCTGAAAAGCCACATCCGCTCAAGAAGAGGGATTTCATTGTTTTTGGGTTTAGCGAGCTCAAAAGTAAATTCCCAGCTTCATCAGTTAGTTGATTCAAATGTAAATCTAGCTTGCTTATGGAGCAGACAGGTTGGCGCAGGGCGTGCGATAGGTATTGTATTCCTTTGGACCCTGCAATAATAGTAGGTTTGAGTACCTATATAGGATGTTCTTGGAAAGTTGAAACAAGGAACAAAGCACATCAAATAAGAAATTTCTAATCAAAAGTGTGATATTAAAAAATGTTGTTTCATGCGGGTTATGTCTGAGTACGCATTGAATTTAAAATAAGTGTGACAAATTTTAGAGCAGAGTACTAAAAAATTAAAAAATTAGAAAATTTATATGGACATATTCAGGGACTTAAACAATCTGTTTTATTCATAAAAATCACAGTACACCTAACTTTTAATACTGCTGAGATTTTATTTGCAGAGAAAATAAGATATTTTTTTCATGAAACATAATTTAAATTTGTGATGTCACATGTTATATTTATGTCAAGAAATATTTTATGGTCATATTTTGCATTACCCCGAAAAAGCTGCGTTGTGTCGAAAAGAGTATATTTTCTAGACAATTTACCTGTTCTTTTAGAAAATCCTATTTATTTTGTAAAACGTTTTGTGGAGCAGAAATACTGCTTAAAAAAGATGTAAGTACTTCTGAATCTTCCTCTTCACTAAGCATATTTTTTTAAATCATATTCAGTAGTTAATATACACAAAATAACAAATTTTTTTCAATAATTTATCAAAGTTGTTAATGAAAACGAAGCAAGGGAAACAAGCCATGCTGTGACGTCATACCATTCGTTAGCGGCTAATTCTTGTGATTGGGTCCCACATACATTATATGGTTATATCTTTAACTATGAAAGCAGACAATAACAAACAAATTTAAACTATCAAACCTAGTTAAGAGAAAAACGTCATTACAAATTTTGTACCAAATTAAATTTGGTTTGGTCAACCTGTTTGGAAGGTACAAATAAGAAAAAAAATTTTCCATTTTTTGGAGTACTTTTTTAACACCCTGTGTAGGTAAGTTAATTTAAATTGTCGTATATTGATCCCAGGAGCGAACTCCCAACCTTTCTGTATTGTTTTTTTTTTAATTTAATTTTTCAAATATTAGTTTTCATTATTCAACACTTTTTGGTAGTTTCTCCTGTTTCTCGAAAAGAAAGAAGTAGTTTAGATGTTACGGGCTCGATTTTTAGGAAAAGTTGACTGATGAAAATCGCGTCTCGATATATTGATTGGTTTTGCAATTTTTGCAATTTTCTATGATGCCCTATAATTTTTGTCTGTGAAAATATTTGATTTTTGTAAAGACGAGTGTTTTTACACATTTTTCCACTGATGTACGCAAATTTTTCTATAACCTCCATTTTTTTCCAGATATAATCACAACTTATATACTTAAGTATTTTTTTTGAAAAAACCTAATGTTTGGATTTTTGAAATTTGCGTAAAATTTCTTTTCGAATGATATTTACACAATTTTGCTTTTCAAGGAATAAATGTCAAAAATTGTTTTTTTATTATTCAGTTATTGTATCTATTAAACGAATCAAGATATCGAGATGCTGTTTTCGTCTGTCAACTTTTCTCGAAAACTCGAATACGTGATGTTTAAACTACATACTTTTTGGATCTTTTTAGGAAGTAAAAGAAACCCCTCAAAAGAGTCGAATTTGCTTCAGCCATAAAAGGTGTAGTTCATTTTATGAAATTTTTTCGGAAAAATAAGAAAGGGAAGGATTTTTTACAACCTTCAGATCACACCTTAAAAATAAATTGTAAAATCAAATTGTTGCATCACAGAGGTCAAGGCATACTGCAATTTGCACGCCGTCACTACGATATTTTTTCGAGATCGTCGTGTGATAAATCTTAATTGTAAATATTGGGCAGAGGCGGCTTGAAAAATTTTGCGCCCTACACAAATTATAACTAAGTCGGCTTGTTACAGGAAATTTCAATAATATTCACATTATAAAATCAATAAGTATAGTAGGTAGTCTTCAGATTAGTGTTACTTAATTACACTCGTATATTGTTTAACTAGAAACTTAATTCAGAGCCTTCATAAATGATTACAAGTCACGTGATCAGTAGTTTTGTTTGAAACAGTAACTTTATTTTCTTCATTTTCGCAATTAAATTTTCTTAAAATTAAAACAATAAGATCAAACACAACAAAACACAACATTTTGTTTTTTCGCCGGCAGGTTTGTCATTGTTAATTGTAAATGCATCATTAAGATTTAGGGATTTTTAATTGAGTTGGTTGCCTAAGCTCAGTAGTCACGTGTCTTGTTATCATTTATGAAGGCATTGTACTAATAAAAGTTGCATTGTTTTTACCTATTCTGTTATTCGCTAGAATTAATTCTTTGACAGGCACTTCCGTGATAAAATTAGACGTTGCCAAAGCTCCTTTGTCGGCTACTTTACAGTGATAAAAGTCCAGCACCCTTATATCATGCTTTAAAAGCGCTTTTAGTATCAGTATCAACTTCTCGCAGTTTATATCAGAGTTTCTGATCCTAAAAAGTGAATTGAGATTTTCTGCGTAGCGCAAGAGCGTTACGTATTACGCTATTGTGTACCTACCTTAACACGTGCAATCTTAATTTCACCAGTCCTTTGACCAATAGCCTGATGTCCTGGGAAGCTATATTTAGTACATTCCAAGAAAACTGCTCGCCAACGTAAGTCTAAAAAAAATTCGGCAATTATCCATTCATCAAGACTGCTAATTGTATTTTATTTATAACCGTTCGTATATCTAACCTGTTTGAAGCAAATTGAAAGTTCTTTGAGGTGTCGGAATCCGCTCAAAACCGAATTCAGCGGGATCCTGTTTGAGGAATTTTCCGAACAGCGCATCTGCTCTATTCTGAGAACTCTTACATAATCCGAGCATAAGTCTGATAGTTCCTTCATCTAAACATACGTAAAAGTTGATGTAAATCGCGCTAGATAGTTGTACATTAGCTTCGTAATTAAAGGTTATGGTATATACTATTTTTAATTTTGTTTGACAGGAAATAGCCGTCATTTTTGTGCTGAAAATATTGAGGCGAAAGCAAATTCCTGTAATTATACCCATGCCAAACGTGTAATTATAGGAATTCGTATTTTAAATTATTTAGTTGATGAAATAAATATACAGGGTGCGGCATTAGTCTGTTAAAGTACGATATCTCCGTTATTATAGAAGATAGCAAAAAAAAACATTTTAAAATTATTTTCGTATATAAAGAGTGTTACGTATTACCAGGATGAACCAAACATACTATTTTTTAAATGGGACGCCCTATATATTATTTCAAATTTAGATTAAGCTCATCTCTCCCATGCTTCTAATATAGGGTTTAATTATGTTATACAGGGTATTTCAAAAGTTATAGTCAATTATATACGAGAATCATTCCCATTTCAGCGTCCTAAACAGAACAACTTAACAATAACTTTTTGATATTGGTATAGTTTTATGGGAAAGTGCTATTTCTTTATTATTATTGCAACAGTTGAATATAGGGCCAGCCAAAACTCGAGCATATAATTTTCTCATTTTTTTAAACGAATCACCCTGTATTTTATTTTAAAAACTGAAAATATACTTGATGTTCTTTCATTTTTATAAAGCATTCCCTATAGCTAAAATCATTAATTTCTGAGATATTTAGCATTTAATAACAAAAATAGTTTTAAAAAATTCATATTATAACAAGCTGGTTAATATTGAGGGTTGCTTTCGCTGTACACCAAAAATAAAACGCTCTCTCAATGGTAATAATAAAGTATTTTATTGAAAACTAAGTTATATACAAAAGGACGTGTTGACAGGGTGAGTGTTCGTTGGAGAGTCCCTGTGTGTGGAGTCGGTCGTAAGTATATGAGTACGCATCTGGTCGCCGGCGCCAGTCCGCCGTAGACCCTTCCTGGAACGCTGGTGCGTCCGGCGGCGTCCTGCTGGCGCTCTTGACGTAATGCTTAAAAATGGTTCACTTGCGAACATGTGTACCCACAATATTATAAGAACTTCATCTTAACAACGGATATTCTGTAATGTTTTATAACAATTTGTCACAATGTCATTTGCCCACAGCCAACTTGTTATAATAGGAATTTTTTTAAAACTGTTTTTTTTATTCTTTTCTCTCAATAATTTTTTACCATTTTCAGATATTTTTTTGCGTTTTTATAGAAAATCTGTGGGGACATCCCCACAGCTAATAGACGTCAGTCTCAACATCAGCGTATCAAAATACATAACAGACACGCTTCATCAAGGTCAGAAAAATTTTTTTGCGCTCACAAATGTGATTTTTGCCGATTTTTCGCTACTTTTGGTAATTTTTCGCTATTATTTTGCGATTTTTGCAAAAACTGAGGGACATGCGGCTTAAAAGACTTCAGATCTAGATTCAGTACATCAAGATTCATAAGAAACCCACTTGATCAAGTTCAGAACAAATTTTTTAGAATTTTTTTGGGCTCATTAATGTTACTTCGGCAATTTTTCACTATTTTTTGTCAATTACTCAAAATTTTGGGGGTATTCGACCTAACCTAAAAAGTATGGAAATAAAAAGATCTGATTTTGGTAGGAATACTGTTTTACTTCGTTTGATAAGATTAAAAAAAAATGCATTTGCTTGAAATGGCTTTACAATAAAGGTGAATAGGTAAGTACACTTTTATTTACCTTTTCAGCATCGTAGTCTTCCGGCTTCAAATCCTCTATGTACTCTTTAAGGTACATCTCAATGTAGTATTCTTTCCACGTTTTTTTCTCGGGATCATAATTATTTCGTTCTTGCTCTGAACACCTTAGTCTGGATTTTTCGGAAATCTTCGAACTCTGACTTCCATTCGTGGCCGTTTCTCCATCGAGACTACTTCTGGTGGAGCTATAGACGCTGCTCAGCCTCCTTATGTCGGTGTCTCTGAAGATTTCTTTAATTTCGATAGGCCTTACTTTGACAGGAAGTCGTCTAGGCCATTTTTCTATGTAACACCTCTTCCAATAAACGTCGTCGGAAATCCTGGGAATCGTCAGCTTCAAGGGCAGATCAGTTTCTAATATATCCAGAAGGAAGTATCTGTCTATCGCCAGAACTATTTCGTTTAGTACAGGTTTTTCTAAAAATATTTATTACAAACTCATCAGTTAAGTGATACTTTCCTGTAGATCTAGATCACTTTGGAGAGTAAGATCAAGTAAATTGAAAGAACGTAGCTACTTTAACCTTAGTATAGACTTAAATTTATATCCTACCTGCCCAGTTCTTAGCTATGGCTTTCACACAAAGTTCCTGCAAGGTTTTTGGCAACTGCTGATCCCATTTATCAAAATTATAGCTTTCCAAAGTTTGGTGGCATCTTGAAGTAACTACAGGATGAGGTTCGTACACCTGTAAGACATTTCGGTTAATAGCACCTGGTATTCGCATACTGCTGGACTGTTTTGGTCGAAACAATTGAGAGCCGAGTAGGTATATTGATCAAATAGTGTGCGTCCACATTCGTAACCATGCCAACTCTGATCTGATGATATTCATATAATCTTTAGAATGAAACGAAGTATAAATAATATAAAAGAAATAACTATCATCAAAGTTCAATCACGGAATGTGTATATAAAAAATATACATTGTCGTTTTGTATAAAAAATTATCATGTCCATTGGTACGGGAATCTTGAAACATCATCTTGCATAATAAATTTTTTATAATCATGAACGAGCATCTCTCTCATTTATCACAAAAGAGCCCAAGGACGTCGTCTTCTGCTCCATATCGTGAATGGCCGGACCCAGACAATGATGCTAAAAATGTTAAAGACGCTAATTATTAATAAATAATATAATAATGTACCTTGGTCTACCCAAATCCGTTTTTAGTGGAATATTTTGTTAAATATTACTTAAATAACTTAGCAGTGTAATAATTAGCATGCCAAACACGTGAAACATCCCAAAAAACCAAATAAATTATATTTAGTGTAAATAAACTTAATTTATATATTTAAAAATGTACTGGTTGTTTAAATTATTCCCGAGGAAAGATATGGTGTTATTTTCTAAATGTAGGCAAAAAAATTAAGGTAGTAACTATTTATTATAAACAGTGGCGTAGGCGTTGATTAGAGTACGTCTGTTTTTTTGTTGAAGACATATTATCACTATAGATGCTAAATATTATGTACAATAACATATTAGTTTCCACAGTCATACAAATAGGGAGAAGATTGTTTACAGGGTGGTTAATTGTATAATTTGTATGTAAATTCACGTTTTTCGTTATAACTTTTTTCCGTTCATTTCCACGAGAAAACAGTAAAGTACTTTTTTTCGTCTTCAAAAGACCTACAAAACTAGCCCTCGAGCGTCAAAAAGTATTGATTAGATCAAAAGTTGTAAACAGAAGAAGTTTATTTATGACTTTTGAATTTAACTTTTATAAACTGCGTTATTATTACCAGAACGTTTTGGCATCGCATCATCTCATTCCTTATCACTACTGTCTAATAACTCACACGAAATCTGAAATCGGTAAGTTGAATAGTTTACAAGTTATGGCCTTATAAACAAATTAACTAATTATTAGTCTGGACGATCCCGAGCCACAATCGCACTGATTTTTTTCATGGAAGACTTCGCCTTAATTGCAAAATGAAATAATGCGACGCACGAGCGTGATATTATAACATATTCGGAAAGTTTATGAAAAGAGCTTTAAGTTAAAAAAAAAATCGTCAAGATTAGTTGAAAAACAACGGAGTTACAGACTGTCAAATATATTATTTTCAAGTGAATTTCCCTTCGTTCGCTTCCCCACCCTTCCGCCGCGTCTCGGCTTGTCGAAAATCAAGCGACCCACTGACTTTTGACAATATTTCTTATGCACTTAATATATTTCTACAAATAAAATATTTTTACCTGGGAAAGTACTCGGGTTGTCGGTTATGACAGTATTTTTTTTTGCCCCTACCAACCTAATTTGTTTAACAATCGGCCGTCAACTTTGACAATCTGTAACAGCGTTGTTTTTCAATGAATCTTGACGATTTTTTTTTAACTTAAAGCTCTTTTCATAAGCTTTCCGAATAAGTATGTATAATATATAACTACAGGGTGTCTCAGGTTTAAATAGCAGGACTTCAGGAGGCTTTAGAATACCTCATTTTGAGACTAAATGTTCCTATACAGGGTGTTCATGAATAGGTGTTACAAACGGATATGGCATGTAAAAAATCCAAAAATAAGTGCAGTTTACTTAATAAACATATGTCCTAAAGCGGCTCATTTTCGAGATACAGGGCGTTGAAATTTAAAAATAATAAACTATTTTTTCCTGTAGCTCCGGTATTAGTTAATATTTCTTTATCAAACTCAACAGACAGATTTACTAGCTTAAAGGATGCATAAATATGGCAGAAACCATTTATTGGCTTCTTCTAGTGGCGTGCGATAGGTGTCGTTTCACCTTTTATCCCCCCTAAATTGTGCGGCACTGTACAAATATTCGTTTTTCGTACGTTATAGAATTTACTAGTATTTTTTACGTAAATAATGTATACTTGTTAGACTTCCATAAAATGAGTAATTATCAAGTTATTAACATTTACATTACTGAGGTCACCTTATGCTCCAAAAAC
>NW_019416300.1:837045-849368 GCF_000390285.2 Anoplophora glabripennis | reverse complement strand
AGACCTCATTTTAAGACTAGAAGTTCCTATATATATGGGTCTTAAAACGCTTCGTTTCTGAGATACAGGGCGTTGAATTTTATTTTTGTTTTATTTATTTATTTTTTAACTAAATAACCGCTGACAAAAAAAATCGTCATGTTGCGGCGAATGACTTAGTATTGGAGTGCAAATAATTTGACACCGAAAATCATCGCATCTTAATTCCAGTGGTGGAGATACAGGGGTATCTATTAATATTTTTATAAAAAAATATAGCCAATTTGAAATTTTGCAAATGTTTTCGAAAAATATGAAAGAGCATGCAATTTTACCCAGAAAAGGCCCTCTTGTCCGCAGTCTATAGGACGTGGCGTTTTCAAGAAAAACCGAATATACTGTTTAGAAGTTAAATCAAGAAAAACCGAAAATACTGTTTAGAAGTCAAATCACACTTGAAATGCCATTCTAATATTGACACTTGCGCTTATTAGTTTCTAATTGTGTGTGTAGCCTATTAAAAAAAAAAATCATAGACAATAACTGAATTCACACGAGACGTTCTATCTCCAGCGTTAGTGTCAGTTATGTATCGAAGAAAATGGTTTAAATTTCGAACATTTACTTTGGTTTAATATGATTTTCGTTATTTATCTTTTTATTTATTCCCATTTTATTAATTAGAAACAGTTTTAACCAAATTTTTTAACTATATAATTTAGTTGTAACACAATGTTTAAAAATTATGATTTGACTTCTAAACAGTATTTTCGGTTTTTCTTGAAAACGCCACTTCTTACCGACTTCGGACAAGAGGGCCTTTTCTGGGTAAAATTACATGCTCTTTCATATTTTTCGAAAACATTTGCAAAATTTCAATTCGGCTATACTTTTTTTATGAAAATATTAATAGGTCTATCTCCACCACTGGAATTAATATGCAATAGTCTTTCGCAGCAACATGATGATTTTTTTGTCAGCGGTTATTTAGTTAAAAAATAAATAAATAAAACAAAAATAAAATTCAATGCCCTGTATCTCAGAAACGAAGCGTTTTAAGACCCATATATATATATAGGAACTTTTAGTCTTAAAATGAGGTCTTCTAAAGCCTCCTGAAGTCCTGCTATTTAAACCTGAGACACCCTGTATATCACGCTCGTGCGTCGTATATTTAATTTTGCAACTAAAGCTAAAAAATAAAAAAAAAATCCAGTTTGCTTTGAAATTAAAAAAAAAATTTTAGATTTCAACGTATTATTAAGAAATCTACTATGAAAAAAAAAATCAGTGCCATTGTGGAAGATCCTCGGGATCGTCGAGACTAATAATTAGTTAATTTGTTTATAAGGCCATAACTTGTAAACTATTCAACTTACCGATTCCAGATTTCGTGTGAGTTATTAGACAGTGATAAGGAATGAAAGGATGCGATGCCAAAACGTTCTGGTAGTATTGACGTAGTTTATTAATGTTTAATGCAAAAGTCATAAATAAACTTCCTCTGTTTATAACTTTTGATCTAATCAATATTTTTTGACGCTCGAGGGCTAGTTCTGTAGGTCTTTTGAAGACGAAAGAAAATGTACATTACTGTTTTCTGGTGGAAATAAACGGAAAAAAGTTATAAACGAAAAACGTGAATTTACGTAAAAATGATATAATTAACCACCCTGTAAACAATCTTTCCCCCATTTTTATGACTGTGTAAACTAATATGTTATTGTACATAATATTTAGCATCTATAGTGATAAATTCAGCTTGCCGAAACAAAAAGTCGCGAAATGGTCATTTCCCAGCTTGTTTTCCTGGCCTATAAAGGTGTCACATAAGTATTTAACCTTTGACCAAACATAATTTATTGCTGAAATAAATGTGTATTGTTTTCGTAGTCATATAAATAATAGAGAGGCATTGTAATAAATATCAATTTAAGAAATTAAAATATTTTTAAGCTTGTTCAGGTAATGTGGTTAGTAGCGGGAATATTACAAATACCTCTACACGTATGACATCACCCTTTATTTATGTAACGTATTGGAGAAAACAAATTTGTCCATTTCGAAAGAAACCACAATAATTTATAAGTACCTATCTCCGTTACGGATATAGCAATTACAGTTCCATATTTGAAAATTGTATTTTTTACGACTACTACAAGTCATTGAAGAAAATAGAACATGATTTGGTTGCCGCATTAATTTGGAATGGTAATGCGCCGGCTTGTGACTGGTCAGGAATTTCCAAGTGGATGCATGCACGAGATCTTGTAGAGCCGATATAGTGGAGAGGTTTAAAAAAGTGTACATTTTTATCTTCGCGCACGAAGGTTGTTTCATTTATGACATGCAATGGGCATGGCTTAATGGAAGGCATCAGTTGGGAGGCGATAATAAATGGTAATCGAACTAGTTTTTTATTTAGACAGCCGCAGCGATTAGAATATCGACGTCAAACAGAGTAGTAGTTAGTTTTCTACGTAAAGATATACGTGTTGAAATTCACCCGTGTTTCGAACATAATTTAACAGTCTTTCAAAAAGCTACCCACGGAGCACAATCCCCTCAAAATTACCACAACTACAAGCAAAAAGCTGCAAACTTCCACGAGGCAAAAAGCGCAGGATGGGAAAATACATTTTCGAAAATTCCCGAAATCCAAATATTTCGAAATTTGAACTACAAAGGCTTTAGGCTCTCATTAATCAAAATAAGGTGAGCTTAACGCCACTTTTCCAAATTTTGATGCAGACCTTGCTACAGGACCCCCTGTTAGTCCAGTCAATGACTATTTTCCCGTATAATTTTGCCAAACAACACTAATTTTCATAAAAATTTGGATTTAGATTCTACTTACCTTCTACTTCAAAGTGACCTTATACCGGGGGTTGCTTTTATCCTGGGGGTGGATGCCACCACTTCTCCAGGGTGAAGAATAACGGGAATGGATATATTGACTAATTCTAAGCAACTTTTGCCCTATAAAGTTTTTTCTGAAAGTCAATACTTTTCGACTTATTCGCGAGTGAAAGTGTAAATTTTTTAACCAAAAAAAAAAACACTTCTTCAGACGGTTTTTCGCGAATGACTCAAAAAGTAAGTATTTTACCAAAAAAATCATTCTTATAAAAAATGTAGCTTATAAAAAAACAAAAAGAATGGTGTGTTTATGGCGTCTGTAGACCCAATATAGGTAAGCGGAGTAATAGTTTGTTGAAGGTTGGTTCTTATTCGTCAAACGCCAAAGTTTGAACGTGAAATAATCAAAAACTAACGCATTTTTCAGGGAATACTCATAGAACCTTTTTTTAAAGTGCTTGAAAAACTTTTATTTTTATTGTTTATAAAAGTCCCTAGCATCAAACTTAAGAGAGTTATGACGAAAATAAAGTTGGTCCGTATTTTTTTCGGCGACAAAAAACGTGTAAATCACACCCTAATTACCACCCCAATTGAAAATAATCATTACCACATTACAATTTACTTTATTTATGTACTTGTAATACGCCCTAGAAGTTTGACCGGTTTAAAGTGCTTAGTTTTGAAAAAAGTTGAGCTTGAAGTGAAAAGGGAATTTTTGCATTTTTGGAAAATATTGTCTTTTCTTCAAAATAACACAAAAACTATTAATGATACGCAAAATTTTGAAGAGTACAAAATTGTAGGTTTTGCTTTTTGAAAATTTTGTTTTTTTTTTCTGTAGGATAAAAATTAAGTAAGATATGGCGGTTTAAAGTTTGCATATGTTCGTAAATAGCAACTTGTTCAAGCACTTTCAGCCAAATTCTTACAAAAATAAGGGCTGAAAGAAAATTTAACTTATTTGATCTTATAGACCTTGAAAAAACCTACAAAATGGTTTTTTGAATGGCTTGATAGCATAAAAACTAAGCGAATTATGAGTAAAAGACCGATCACATATTGTTGCAGATATCAGAACACGTATATTGAAGCATTGTAGCTATATTTTAGGAATAGAACTAGAAATTTTAGGAATTGAATAGAAAAGGAAGACGAGAGTGAAGGAGATTTTTGATTATTTATGTTATTTGTTATTGTTGAAAGATACTCAAGTTACGTATACAAAAACATTCCCATCCTTAGATACTGCCTACTTTTAATGTGTTTATATATTTATCAGCTGAAGAGCCCTTTGCCCATAAATTAAAAATGCTTATAAACATACGGAGGTATATTGTAGTACTGGGCTCGGGAAAGACTTTTAATTTCTAATCTGATTTGATACCGAATCGTTGTGCTCTCTGAGTAAGTGAATAAACAATATCTTTTAATTATTAAAGTGTTTTAGTTCTACCCATAATCCCAACAGTTATAAAAAAAGAAAAAATTAAAAACCATATAAAAATAAAATTCTTATTTTCCCTATTTTTTATTGCAAATTTTAATCAGTAGGGTTTTTTTTAGGATTGAAAATAAATAAATACATGACATTTTAAATAATAAGAAGATTGTATTATACCGGGTGATTCAATTTGATATTCACGGCCTTTTCTTTTGTTTTATAAAATAGCTATAACAAACCCTATATATTTTTAAATCGCCGCTCAAACTCTATCCAATGGTATTGTTAGATCGTCTCCATGGTAACAATATGTCAAAATTGTCAACTGTTTTTGTTCAAATGGCACATTATATATCTTTTTTATCAATTCTGGAAGATATTTTTTTTCCACATTCAGCTATATAAAGAAGTCTATAGTTTCAGAATAAAGCTACGAAAAGTAGGGTGAATCTTTTTTGCTGTTTTTCTAGCAATATTTCTAATGAAACTATAGACTTCCTTACATAGTTGAAAGCAGAAAAAAAATATCTTCCAGAATTGATAAAAAAAAATATATATATAATGTGCCATTTGAACAAAAACAGTTGACAATTTCGACATGTTGTTACCATGGAGGCGATATAATAATGTCATTTGATAAGAGTTTGAGCGACGATTTAAAAATATATATGGTTTGTTATAGCTATTTGTTAAAATAAAAGACACAAGGCCGCGAATACCAAACTGAATCACCCGGTATTTTGAACCAAACATTTTTTTTAAACTATAATTCGATTTTTTTGCAAGGGGTGGTTTTTATAAGGGTTGAAACTCTTAAATAAATAATAAAAAATTAAAACAGGAAAGAAATCTTAATTTAATATCATTATATGATTAAATGATTCCAAGTTGCTGAATAATATTTTTCAACATTATTTTTTAATGATTACTTTAGGTAGGTATTAACAATTTTCAATTCATCATAATTATTTATTTAAAGATGATTTCAACTTATTACACGCTCGAATCTACAATTCTATAATTATTTTCGAATAGGGGTAGTTTCCACCCCCAAAAAGTAAAAAGCAACCTACGGCACAAGGTTAACTTTGAAGTAGAGGGTATAGAACCTAAATCCAAATTTTAATGCAAATCGGTGCTGTTTGGGAAAATTATACATTAACGCAGTATTTTACCTTTTATGACTGGACTATGTGGAGTCGGCAGAGAGAGAGAGAGAGAGATAGTGTTTGAATGTCCATCCGTATCGGAAAATATTTTTGACCTAATTTGTTAATACTTTTTAATAACACATATTTTGAATTTATTTCAAAACTTTGCGCCTCTATTTTTTTCAGAACTGATCACCCTGTATAGTTGGAAAAAAGCCCCTAGTGAATATTTCGTATGATTGATGACCTCTTACCACATTCTAAAAGGTAAATCACAGGGAGGATCCTATCTGATGGATTATTAATTGTATTTTCCATCGTAATTTTGCAGAAACGTGTTCGTAGCCAATTAAATGCTCCTCAAATTCTTGCGGTGTCATCAACATTGGACGAGCAAAGAAGTCCATGAATTCTAACGCCGCCAACTCGATTCCAGTCGATCGTGTCGGTAGATTAGACCTCCCAAACATATATTTTTTTCAGAAATAAAAAAATGCAATATTCTCTTTCCTTGTCTAAATTTCTGTACTGTTCGTATGCAGGTTTCCTTTTCATTCTGTTGCGAGAGGAATTTGAGAAGTTTTTGTTCGTTTTACGTTGTCAAAAAACATCACTTATATATTTAATATTGTTTTTTAACCTAGCTATCTCAGTATCTACAAAGTTATGGTACAACTAACATCAGGTCAAGCCGTCGGTTTAATATAAGCGTTAATATCGAGTTGTCAGTTCTGGTTTCCAAAATAGGAAGCACTGTGTGGGATATTTTTTTATAACTGAAGAAAAAACTGTATTAAACTTACTGCATTTGCATGCTAAGCGTTGGTACAATATTGTTGAGATAAAAATAAGAACTATTGCTTTCATGTCCTTTATAGGTAATATTTTTTTGTATTGATTTTAGTTATAAAATCTATGGAGAACACAATATATGTTACCTTCCTTTGGTCTTTGTTAATACAGGAAGTCCATTTTTTATATTAAAATATCTAGTTCCACCAAGCGGATTCTGCTGACCTTAAGACGAGACGTACATATCCGATTGACTAAGAAATTCATCAGCAACTGGAACCTTGTGCGTTATTTTGAAGGTTCGAGAATACCGTCTGCATAGCTATTACTTAAGTAAGTTCACATGTAGTCATTTTGTATACAGGATTCGAGGAAAATATTTCGAAAGCGTCAATACAGAATTATGTCACTGTTTCACGTAAACAAGACACAAGTGTGTGTAGGCCGACAAAACCGAACCTATTCCTGGAACTGCCTTATATTTTCAACATATTCCAAGCATTACAAGTGCCTTCTCCGTTGGCCAATTTATATGATTTCATTGTTCTGCTAATGTCATATTTAAGTGGTAATATAATCTAGCAATCAGACGTTGTAAAAGTGCATATTCGATACTGACATAGATTAATAGCGAGATAATCCTGCTTTCTCAATAAATTTTTATTGTTAACTATTAATATTCGATATAGTATATAAGTCAAGGATAGTATGTTATTAAGCGAATGAATGAGGCTTCGGATCACGTTGCATTGAATCACCTTGCTCTATTGGGTGGTTTGTAAAACAACTGGAACTGTTGAAACGGACCAAAACGATATAGATCTTATTAATAAATATAATTACTCGATAGTACTTGGTGTGCAATTAAAGATAATGAGGCAAGTAAGTCAGAACAACAGATCACCTTTTAGTTTTCTTGAATTTCTTTACAGGATGAATGTAAAAAAGTTGTATAAAAAAAATTATAAAAATACAATAATTAGAACGAAACAAAAAATTTAACTTAATAAGCATGTTATTGACAGTTGATAAGAGACGAACAATAAATATTATAGAATTACTATTCAATAATTTGAACGGATAACACGTATGAAAATACCATTTAAAAATTTACTATATTTTTGTGGTAGATACCTCATTTTGTGCAGAAAAACTATTACAATTGTAATCATTTATAAAATATACGGGGTGGCCAAATGAAAACGAAACAGAGCCATTTTCAGGAACTGCGTCAAGATTGTAGAAAAACACTCAGACCCGTCGATTTTAGATTAAAGAGGGACATTTTTTGCTGGTATTTTTGACTCCGCCACTTTCACCCCCAAGCAAGGGTAAGCATCACCCCAAAATATTTAAATGGCATTGGGGGGTTGAGTAATATTTCTTTTGAAAGCTCTTACAATTCTCTTTACAACAGCCCAATACTTTGAAAAAAAATTACATTTTAAAATTTAAATTATGTTTAGTTGCTTATTTACTACTTAGCTGATTAAATGTTCAAACTGATGACCGCCCGCTTCCATACAAGAATAAAGATTTTGTTCGAAACGTTCGCGCACATTCCAAAGCATTTCCGGAGTGATTCGACGGCATTCGTCGACGATTCTTTGACGCAAATCTTCCAGCGACGCTGGCTGTGTTTTATAGATTTAACTTTTTAGGTATCCCCATAAAAAGAAATCAAGGGGCGATAAATCCGGTGATCGTGGAGGCCACTCAATGCTGCCTCTTCTCCCAATCCAATTTCGTAGAAAACTTTGATCCAAATGACGGACAATTAACGCATAATGCGGAGAAGCACCGTCCTATTGAAAAATCAAATGATCTTCATCATACTCTGGAACATTTTCAATAATATCAGTCAAGGCAGCGTCAATAGCGTCTTCCAGTAATTGAAAATACATTTGGCCAGTCAAATTACCAGGTAGAAAAAGAGGACTCACCAGCCGGTCACCGAAAATTCCACCCCATACATTTAATTTTTCCGGTTGCTGTGTATGCATCTCGTGAAAAACTCTTGAGTTTGAGTCGGACCAATAGCGGCAATTGTGACGATTTACCTTCCCGTTCAAGAAAAAACTGCGTTCATCAGAAAAACAGATGTTAAAAAGGAATTGTGTTCCCTGTGTGTGTTCGCTCACTCATTATTTCGCAAATATTGCAAACGGCGGTCATAATCATCCTCATGAAGTTCCTGGACTAAATGTATTTTGTATGAATGGAATGTATTCTTCTTCAAAATGGTTTGTATGCTAGTTCGATTGATCCCAGACACATATTCCAGCTGCCTCGTACTTAATGTAGGATCAAGATGAACTTGTTCCAAAACTGCAACTTCACTAGCTTCGTTAACTATAGGTTTTTCAACTTCTCGTTTTTTATTGGATAGGTACATTCCCTGTCTCTTGAGATTTTTTTACTAACTCTAGAACATACTTCCTCCTGATATGTCGATCTTGATGTTGTTCATTAAATAGCTGAGATGTTCTATTCGCACATTTATTGCTCATAAAGTAAAGCGAAATGATATCTACCCTTTTCGCAATGGAATAAACCATAGTGTTTAATTTTCGAAAACACAATTAAATAAACTACAACGCTTCCAAATAATACTAGAAAATAATTTGGATCCACTAATTTTACGTTCATTGTGTGTGTATAGCATTAATTTCTGTTTTTTACAATCGTGTTTTTTTACGAGTGATAACAAATCGCCAAAAACCAATGTAGCGCAAGAAATATTAAATTTATACCATTGGCTTACTTAACTCGAATGACTGACATTTTTAGCGTTACTAATTGTTTGTACATAAGTTTCAACTTTAAAATAAAAATTCTTAATAAGTATTGGGCGGAAGAATGTCCCCCTTTAATGTAAAATCGACGGGTCTGAGCGTTTTTCTACAATCTTAACGCAGTTCCTGAAAATGGCTCTGTTTCGTTTTAATTTGGCCACCCTGTATTTTCGTATAATTGCTCAAAAAAATGTATTACTTTATATTTATAACAGTTTGAATAAAATTTAAAGAGTTAATATGCATTTTTTTATTGCAGTGCTCTTACTAATAGTTAAATAAATAGTTAACATTGTACTAGAAGATAGTTTTAAATGTTATGTGTCATAACAATTTTTGCTATACTTGTTCTAATCTCAATGTATGACAGTCTTAAGATGGTAATCATACAAAGAAAATATAGCTCCGGCGACAGCGTACTGTTGAAAAGTGATTTTCAATGTTTTGGAGGTGCGATGTGAGAAAAATTAGACATTCTTAAATATCAATGCAGAGTAGGAGGTAAATTTTGAAGTGATTAATGGTTTGAATGGAATGTAATATTGTAATATGTATCTGTGTTGAACTTTGCTTTGGTCTTTATGGCATGGCACAAGAGTAGTTACAAATTGTCTGTAAGTAATACAAATTTACGATGGGGAATCAATTAGGACCACATTAAAAACAGAGGCCTCAAGTGAAAACCTTGGGGCACACCTGACGTCGTTACAATTTTGTTGGGTGTTAAACTAACCATCTAATGTCTGTTATGGAAGAAAATTTTTGTCCATACCAGAAGACGACTACAAAATCCTGGTTTATGAGGTTTGTGAACTAAAATATTGTGATTTGCTCTATCAGAGGACTTGGAAAAGTTCCTATGTTTCAAAGCATTTGACCAGTAGTAGTTTTAAACCAATAAATTTAGCTTTGTGGGCTGTTTAGATATGAACCCATTTTGTTGATCAATCAAAGAAGTGGACAGAAGGGAAATTAAAAAAAGAAACCAAACTGCCAAGTGCCTTTGGAATACAATAAGGATGCTGGTGTTAATAAGAAATCTATCTGCTTAAAAATGGGAGATTTAGTGCAAAAACTAAATACTCGAAACTGTCGAATTTAAAAATAGATTAAATAATATAATCCATAACGGTATAGACAAAAAAATAGAAACAGCGCTACCTACCTAAAAATAGAAGGACATTTCTTTATTTTTAATTTAATAAAGAGATAAGAATATTCAGCGACAACTTCCAAACAATGAACTGTACCGCCCAACAGGATAACGCACTTACGTCAGAGCAGCTCAAACCAGGACAAATATATTTTTTTACTGACAAATGGCGTTTCATTGAAATTTCGCGTAGTGTCTATTATTCGTAACTGGCGAAGAAAGGCGTCCTCGCAATCTTCGACGCGCCTTAATTTATGTAGATGTCGACGTTCACGTTGGACTGAATCACGGCTTCCTGGAAAGGTTATTTTCAATATGCCTTGATAAAGAGAGGCACGTTGTAAATTTCTCCAGGTCCCAGATCCGGATACGAGTATACGGGCATTTGAATTGTTGCACAATAAAAGCAAAATATAGTTACATGAATTCATCAGTACGAATGGCGGTTGAATCAAATCAAATCCAATTTATTTGCTCGGCACAAACAAAAATCATTCAGTCACAGAATTTATAAAAAAATGTTACATGAAACGAAATAAAAAAACATACAGGGTGTTTCAGGATTAAGTCGACAAACTTTAAGATGTTCCTCATAAAAAAGTAAGAAAAAAATCAAGTATAAATTTTTTTCCAGAGACGCTTCATTTTCGAAATATAGGGCGTTAAAGATTTTCTTAAAAATTCGAATTTTTTAAATAACTTTTAAATGAAGAAGGCTATTTAAGCCAAATTTGGCATGACACATCTTCTTATAAGATACCATTTTTCCATAGAAGTAGAAGTCCTGCAAGCAACCAGTGGCGGAGTTATGGGGACTCAGACTCATTAAATTAAAAAAAAATTAATACGGCCGTACTGAAAATAAAAAAATGATGCTGTTTTTAGATAGAACAGTTTGTTATTGACAAAAAGTGTACATTCACTTTTTTCCTAACTCTTATAGTTTCATGGCAAAATGGATTTTTCGGAAGGGTGCTTCTGGATTCTGTCGATAAACTTTAGGAAGACGTTCCTCATAAAACCTAAAAAAAGTAGTACTTATTAAAATTGGTCTGAGTCTCGAGTATGTGTGAGTCAAATAAGCCGTTTTGTTTCCCCTTCTCTTGGGTTTAACCAATAGTATTAAAATTATTTAGGAGATTCTTCGTTTTTGAGATATAGGGTGTTTTTTTTAGAAAAAAAAATGATATTGATGAAAACAATAGAAATATTTAAGTACCTAACATCTAATGTGACTATGTCGTAATGCCACAACGTAACGACCCTTGCAATACTCCTAAATTTTTTCAGGCGGTTTGTAGTTACTTCATTTACTTGTGTTGTGTACTTTTAAATAAAATAAGATGGCAAACAATACGTGAAAATTTATTTGGAAATTGAAACAACCAAAAAATTACCAATTAATATTATACCTAGACAAAGTGAAAAGTGAATAAAAAATGAAATGATTTAAAAAATATTTTGTTCAAAATGGGCGCCTCCGGACTGTAGACAAGCACGACATCTTCTAATTATGGAGGTAGTGGCCGATCGACACTGAATTGAAGTTAATTCTCGACACGCTTGGACTATTCGCTGTCTTAGATCTTCTAGGGTGTCAACTGGCACCTCGTAGACTTTTTGTTTAACAGCACCCCAAACGAAATAATCCATCGGTGTCAAGTCCGGTGAACATGCCGGCCACGCTGCAGGTCCTCCACGACCAATCCATCTCCTGGGATAATTAATGTTTAACAACTCCCTAGGACCTCTACCAAAATGGGCAGGACAACCATCCAGTTGAAACCAACTGTTCATTCGAGTAGTAAGCGGAACTTCTTCTAACAGATCTAGCCCAGTCATTATAGACATGAAACAGCCTGTTTCGGGAAAAAAATACTATTAGAAGTTTTTCTGCGGAATATTGTTCGGAAACCTGTTATAAATAAAATATCAAAAATTCAACTCGAGGCTAGTTGGGAAACTTTGTTTTAACAGTGGTCAAAGTTATGGAAAAGTGGTTTTTTGACTCACGTAAAAAAGCTATTATTCATAGCGAAAAAAAGTTTATACAAAAAAGGTAGGTATTAAATAAGCCTATAAAATGAAAAAAGTCCGATTAAATTCCGATAATTTGTTTATGCACAAGAGCTCAAAAATGGTCGAATATT
>NW_019416300.1:818195-835748 GCF_000390285.2 Anoplophora glabripennis | reverse complement strand
GAAGTAGGGACCAACTATAGTGTTGTCCAACACACCCAACCATACGTTACATTGGAATTCATGCTGAAAACTATGTTCCCTTACCGCCCGTGGATTCTCGTAGGACCAAATATGGTTGTTCCTTTGGTTTAAAATTCCCCTTCGAGTAAATGTTGCCTCATCTGTCCATATTACTTTTTGCGTAAACTGATCATCATTCTCTGCTTGGCTTAACATCCAGTCACAAAACACGCGCCTGCATCGTATGTCCTGAGGCAATAAATGTTGCACACGCTGGATATGGTACGCATGGCGTCCATCAGCCTGAAGAGTCCTCCAAATGGAACTTGACGAAATACCTAGCTCATAGCTAGATCTTCTGACACTCGTGGATGGATTTTCATCGAAATGGTTTAAAATAGTATTCGATCTTACTTCGTCCTGAAATGGGGCAAAATGTCCATCAGCATAAGCTGGAATACCGAAAGACCCAGTTTGTCTGAGACGACTGAATGTCGTTGAAAATGTTTCCTTTGCTGGTAGTCTGCGATGAGGAAATTTTACTGCGTATTCACGGCGAGTCGCCGTGGCATTTCCATACAAGACCATATCACCATATTCATTGTTCGAAAATATGGACGGCATTATTAAACTTATTTTTATTATTAGTTTAAACACTTTATCTGATGGATAATTTATGCAACAATTCGCAAAGTAACATTTAAAACGTCAAATTAACATTGCTTGACAGCAGCCTACTTGAAAATTTTTGTTGAGGTTCAATTTAAAGATTATCGACAGAATCCAGAAGCACCCTTCCGAAAAATCAATTTTGCCATGAAACTATAAGAGTTAGGAAAAAAAGTGAATGTACACTTTTTGTCAATAACAATCTGTTCTATCTAAAAACAGCATCATTTTTTATTTTCAGTATGGCCGTATTAATTTATTTTATAATTTAATGAGTCTGAGTCCCCATAACTCCGCCACTGGTTGCTTGCGGGACTTCTACTTCTATGGAAAAATGGTATGTTATAAGAAGATGCCAAATTTCGCTTAAAAATCTTTAACGCCCTATATTTCGAAAATGAAGCGTCTTTGGAAAAAAATTCACACTTGATTTTTTCTTATTTTTTTATGAGGAATATCCCCGATGACCCAATAATTTCCCAGGTCATTTTCCCAGTATCTTGCTATCCTGACGAGATACTTAAGAAACGTTTATTTTCAGTGTGTTAGATGCTTGCTTTGTGGCGAACTCTATAAATTTTATTTCTTTAACAGTTCACACGAATATTTTAGTTACATCAAATCTTCATCTCCAAACGTGTTGTCTAACTGTAAATTTAGTACAACAATGTATCAAATCCGTAAAATATACACACGTGGGATGAGGGACTACTGGTAGTTAAATAATAATGAAACTAGCCTTTAAAAATATTGTGGCTTATATAACGCCAATATATGAATCACATTGCTTACGACACGTACATGCCATAAAATGTACTTACATTGTTTTTGTGTACTTAAGTAAATATTAAGTTATAAATATAACGACCATTCATTTGTTAAAGCTGATTTCTTAGAAGATCCTAGGTCAAACAATCGATTATTTAAATAAAAAATACGTTGTTTATGAAAACAATCCTTCAAATATAGGTATTATTCCAAAATTGTGGAGTATGTTTTACCTTCGAGGATATTCTTCGACACCAACGAACCAATGCCATAAAAAAAAGACATCCCATCCGGATACCCGAAAAGAGCAGTTTCCATGAAATTATTATCGATGTTTTTTCCAAAATATTTCTTTTATTACTCCATAGGAAGATGTAATTGGCCGTCGCTCGTTGAGGTGAAGCAATATTAATAAGCTATAATCAGATTTACATTTGACCGGTTCGTAGAACAAAACAAAATATTTTTACATGGCCAAGGTTGATAGAAAACCCACACAGGAGTGTTGTGTGCTTCGCTCTGCATAATCAGTGGGGATACACTCGTAGACAAAAGATAGGGACGGTGAATTTTATCTTCACTTTCCGATTTCAGTAATGGATGGTTGAACCACAGTAGCGATCATCCCTTGAAATTAACAAAATAAATTTCACTTAAATCCAATCCAAGTAACTTCTGGACCTACATATAAATTCAAAAAAGAATAATAGAAGACTATAATTGAATTCCTGAAGTACAGTGGTCGGTTTGTCTGGGTGATATTATATTTTTCTTTAATTCCCTGTTATTTGTTGTCTTTGGAATGTTTATTTTTCTATTGCATACTTTTGTTGACGATGTTGGATTGTTGTTGAAATACCTAAATTATTTGATTGTCTCGGTTATTATTGTCTTTTGCATAGTTCTTAACATTTGGTTTTTCAAAACTTCCAATATTTGGTGGTTGTCTTTCTGGATAATTTCCAATATAATTGTTTAAAGCCACTGCATTTCTATTATTTTTAATATAGCACTCTAACATATCACATTTTTCTTCATTGAAATAACGCAAACCCGTTTTGACGATTTTAAAACAAGTGTCACTGTAACAATTAACCCTATGATTAACTGTAGTTCAAAATGACAAACAGTTTGAAACAAATGAAAATATTATTATCGTCATGGAGATTCATAGACTATTGAGTGTTTTCTTCGTAAACACGTGGCCACGATCATTTTTTCACTCAACGCCAAAATATTAATGATAAGCTTTTACAGAAATTTGAAACTATTCTATAGTAGTTTCGAAAAATTATGCGGTGTTGCCAGATTTATTAAAAATATTAAAATGTTGTTTTTTGTGGTTGTTTTTGAATTTTTTTCTTGCTTATATTATATCATTGAAAAGCCAAAATAATGCTCCATTTGCTCAGCTTAAAATTTCATATGGCGCCCATAAGAAAAAAGATAGTTGATGGTGGTTTCTCGCAACCGAAACGTCGCAATGAATTTCTAAATATACAGTGAAATTTGTCAAGAAAACTTACTGTCAACAGATGTTCAGTTTAAAAAATCCTTTAAGTAAAAAAGTTACAGACAATTTCTGAAAACGCCACAATTACTATTTTTCAAAATAACTCAAAAACCTGAAGCGCCATTAAGTTAGCAACAGAATTGTCTAAAACTTTCCCCATTTAACTATTTTCCTATCTCTTATAGTTTCCAAGATACCAATACACTGCTCTTTATGCTGAAAGTCAGGTTAATGTGATATACAACAACTTCTCTAAAGGAAAACTCAACTCTCAACAACTCAACAAAATCTTCTCTAAAGGAAAACTCAACTACGTAGGTTTCTACAATGGTCTGGTTGAATTATTTCGTTTATACATATATAATCCATCCCAATATGAGCAATATCGGAGTTTTAAATATTATATTTTCCTTCAAACATCAGGAGTTCCTCAAGGTTCCATACTGGGACTTCTTTTAATCAATGATATTGCGAAGGACTGTAATGTGCAATAACTTTTATACGTTGGCTATGAAAATATTTTGTCACCAAATAACTCATAATATTACCACATATAACGTTATGAATTTTCTTGCTATTTGTATTTGCATTCTCTTTCTTAATTTTTTCCACCAGTTTATCTCGCGAGAATATCAAACACCGAAATTGTCTCTATTTTTGTTAAAATAATTGTCGATATCCTGGTTCTGTTATACTCAAATTGACGCAAGGAATTAATGAAATCCTGAGTCACTCATAATTGAATATCATGAGGAATATCTTCATGTTCGAGGAAGAAAAAAATTAATGCTTTTAAATTTATGAATGAGGTGGACGCCAAACTGGTTTAGTTCGCCTATGACATTTTATTGTTCGACGTTTATGGCCAATTTAATTTGTGTTCAGTTCTGCCAGTGTGTAAAATGGAAGGAATATGCTGTTCTAAAACTGAACAGTAATTTAAGAGTAATAAAATTTATGGCGATTTTATGTTTTTTTTTTGCCATTAAAATGCAATCTATATTAAGTCTAAATCGAAAACAGTGTTTGAGAATATGTTAAGAGATAATGTATTAGCGTCCGAGAGAGATAGAACGAAAGAGAAGGGAGGGGGTGATATATTGCAACTCCTAAGATCATTTGGCACCATGCACCATGTCGTACGACAACTGATTATTTTAGATGAGATTTCTTTTTAATAATAAGTTTATTACTACATTTTAGAATATAAATTGTTGACTTAAATTATATTGATATAAATTATATGCTGATGTAGAATTGATAGACTATTATTACCCTGTCAAAGTTTTTTCAGGGTATTCTGAATTTATATAAAACTCAAATGAAAATCAAAATTCTTATACTATTGCTGTGTCCAGAATGATAAAATAACGGTAATTAATCAGCATTAGGCATAATTGTAGAAACCTACTGGAATTGACTGCAGGGCCATATTTATGTGTATCCTGATGCGCTGAATTCGAATCCTAATTTGGAATTATCCCATAACCTCCCAATTTATTTTTGAAAGTCGAAAAACCACCCTTAGATATGGAAAATCCTACTCTATATCGTTTGGAAAGATTGTAAAAAGAGAATAGAAGTTAGTGCAAGGATCATACCTAAATGTATTTTGACATGATGAAGTCGAATTCGAAGTCGGTATCATTATACCACCCTTCAGTATTTTTATACCATTAAGGGGACGCCAGTGTGGATCTGTTGTCCATCGTCACCAAGTGTGGGTGCCCTGGTTACAGGCACATACTACGTCGTTCAAAAAATAAGGTGAGTTTGTTTAAAAAATAAAAAATCTTTATTTATGCTTCCAAATCAATTTTGTAGCCTTTAAAGTAATCTCCACCGGATACACTTCAGAAATAAAGGGAAAAAGGGCATTACTTTGAGTGTTTCGTTGCTCAAACTGCACATGGAACTAATCAGTAGGGAACCAGCAGATTGTATCATAAAAACATAAGAAACAGTATTGAAACTAAAAAACCAAACGAAAATGAATGAATCTAAGATGTATTGGTACTGTTAAAACTGCTAATCTACTAGAGGGAATGAAAGATGACGTTGGGCTCTTTCCAGTTTTGAAAAAATAAAATTTTCCATATTTTCTGTATTTAAGGGAGGTTTTCCACAATTTAAAGAAAATGGAAGCTGCTGGAGTAATTCTGGATTGAGCGTATCAAAATACATATAAATGTAGTTCTGCAGTCATTTTCAGTCGGTTTTTAAAAAAAATGGAGGGTGATGAGTCAATGCCTAGTCTTTGGAACATACCACTTTTATTTTTTAGTATGCCTGTGATATTAATAGACCAAGGGTATTTAGGAAATTCAAACAAATTTCTTGTCTGCAGATATCTTTTGCATATCTTGGTTTCTGGTATCAAAGAACGTTGTTTTTTTAGAAATAAATTAAATTTGTTTGAATTGCTTACAGTGAAATAAAAATGCGACGTCTAATAATAGAATAATTGTTTCTTAAACACATCAGCTGACTAATATTTATTTAAAAAGTTAGTAATCAAATATAGGACTGTCATCGGTCATACAATAGCAGTTTTTTCTGTGCCCTTACTCTTTTTGTATACCCGAAACATTAGTAAGAATTTGGGTCTTAGCGTCATTATTGAGGAACAAACGTATGACTTTAAAAGAGATTGAAAGTAGAAGTTAGATGTACTTGAAATGGAAGTTGACATTAAAAAAACTTCACAAGAGAATCGAGGTTACAGAAAAGTAAGAGTAGGATACTATGACTTGCAAAATATTTCAAAATGTTGCTATGTGGCATTGTATTATTAGAAGTTTCTAAATCTTGACACAATACAAGAAGGCATTTGTACTATTGTAATCCCACCACTGTGAAGACTTATTGCAAATCATCAGCCGCAGTGTTCAACTTTTTAAGCACATGTACAATGTGTGCGTTTGTAGGACAACGTAAGCGAAATTCATTTAGTTAATTATGATGAAATACATAACGTTTTATAGATTTTATTTTCACAAATGATCCCGAATCTCGAAAATCATGTCGACATTACAAATTCTGAAGAGTCTCAATAGAAATACCACCTAAAAATCATATTAGCGGTGGAAGGATCAAGTAGTCGTTGGAAAGTAATTACATGCTCGTTGTTTAAAGTGCATAAATGTCATTAAGAATAAATAAAAGGATTAAACTCGATAATTCTTTAATACAGTTAAAACAAAAAGTGATGATAACAATAACTAAACTTAAAAAATGAGCAAACGCTTTCATATTACATAGATATTACAATCTATTCTTTATATGACCTCCTCTTATTTCAAGACACATATCCAATCTTCGCCTGACTTCTTTGTGGGCTGGGTTTATTAACATTTCGCCGTTTAACTCATTACATCATTAAAAAAAAATTATTCAACTTATGCCTAACCAAGTGTCGGTTACCTGATTTGTGGAAGCGTTCAAAAGTGTGTCAAATTTTTAAAAAGGGTGATAAATTTAACATTACTAATTTTCGTCCTATCTCCATTATATGTAATTTTTGTAAAGTTTATGAAATATTACTTCAGGCCTATTATTATTACAGCATCTCTTATATGATAACACCTTGTCTGCATGGTTTTATGAAAGGACGTTCTACTGTCACAAATTTGATCCGTGTTACGCAATTTATAGCCGATTCTATAGACAACAACTTACAAACTGATATTATATATACGGACTTCAGCAAGGCGTTTGATAGGCTTGATCACTCAATTTTACTCCAGAAGCTTGATATGTTTGGCGTATCAGGGGCCTTATTGAATTGAATTTATTTAAATCATATTTAGACAACAGAAAACAGTATATTGTTTATAATGGGTATAAATCGGTTGAGTATGTCGCTAAATCAGGAGTTCCTCAAGGTTCCATAGTTGGACATTGACTATTCATTATATTCATCAACGATTTAGTTAATGGGCGTTGTATTTGATGAAAAAATTTCATTTAATAATCATATTGATGCCGTTGTCTCCGAAGCTAATAAAGCGTATGGATTTATAGTTTGCAACTGTCATGATTTTTCAAGCTTAGATGTCATAAAGCTCCTTTAGTTACGTTAGATCGAAACTTGAATATGCCTCCCCCGTATGGTCTCCGCACAGTGATGTCCACATTAATAAACTGGAATCGATTTTTTAAATTTTTAACTTTTAAATATGATGGCTACTATCCACATATCGGATATCCGCATGAGGACCTTTTGAGTAGACATTCCTTTATTAGTCTTGAAACTAGACGGAAATACTTTTCGCAGGTCTTTCTTTTTAAAATTTTACGTAATTTGGCTGACTGCCAGGAATTTACAACCAAATTATCATTCTCTATACCTAGACTTAGCTCTAGAGAAAACGAAACATTTTATTTACCAATTCCTCGTACTAATGTACTCAAACATTCACCACTTTATGAAATCAGTAACAACTGTAATAAAATTCTCTAGATATCTTTAACTGCAGCCTTACTGACTTAAAAAACTTTATTTTTAACGTGTGGTAGTTTCAAACATGTAATTTTAATCTTCATTTATGTGTATTATTTAATCTTCATACTATGTGTATTATTTAGTGTATAAATTTTATTTATTTCCTTCTTTTTTATGATGTATTTGTATTTTCTTTGTTTGTTCCTTTTAATTTTGTTTGTAATTAATGTACTTCTTTTATTATTGTCTGTAAAATTCCTGTTCTATAATTGGGTAGTACCTGTTGAACAGTGTATTAAATAAAATAAAATAAAATAAAATAAAATTACAAGCGATTGTGATTTTTTCTTTCAATTGATTAATATCTTGCGAAGGTGTTTTGTAAACGTTATATTTTAAAATGTCCCATAAAAAAATCCAGGAGTGTTAGATCTGGTGACTTTCCGGGACACTGAATAGGTCCATTAAGCCCAATCCATTTTTCTGGGAAAGTGTTATCTAAATATTGCTGCATAATCCTGGCCTTGTGGTGTGGAGCCCCGTCGTGCTGACACCATAAGCTTCTCCTTAGCTGCAAAGGTACATTCTCCAGAAGTGCAGGAAGTTATCCTTGTAGGAAATTTAGGTAACTCATGCTGTTCAATGTATGTTCATAAAAATAAGGCCCAATAGGCCCATTCAGTGATATATAATTTTAAACTTTTTCTTTCATTTTCTGATAGTATTTAACCACCTAAATATATCTTAAAAAAATTAGGTCAATAGGATTAATAATAAGTGATATATTTAATTCTGAAATTGTAAGACCCTTAAAAAGGTCAACACTGCGAGAGAACAGCTAATGACGTCACGATACCGGCCACTCGGCGATCAAATCGCGAGCAGTCGGAGAGATGTGTAGATATTTGCTATACTTTTACCTATATTTTTAAGTGTATAAATAGAGAGTGTATAAGAGATATACATCAAGTCTTGTTGAAATGCATTTTTCACACAACATATTTATTATAAACATAGAATGTCTTGGAATATCTAAATACATTTTCGGATTTTTCTCAATGACGTAATTTTGCCTTCCATTTTGTGTACAAATGTACCCAACGTACTAGACTCGGTACTTGTGGATGTATGCGACGACGTGTATGTGCGAGCAACTCAGAACCACCCTCGTTTTTCTTTGATTGCCCGTCTATATTATTATTTAAATAAATTACTTATAGGTGCCTCTCGCAACGTATTTCGAAATTTTTGTGGACGGGAACGTTTAGATGGGGTAGAATTTATTTTTTCGACATAAATTTGAAAATTCTGCTCTAAATGTTTAAATAATAATATTTATAACCTCTTAGACGGGCAACCAAAGAAAAACGAGGGTGGTTCTGAGTTGCTTATAGGTCCCTCTCGCCGACGTATTTCGAAATTTTTGTGAACGGGTACGTTTAGATGGGGCAGAAATTTTTTCCAGCATAAATTTTATAATTCTGCTCTAAATGTTCAAATAATAATATTTAAAACCCTCTAGATGGAAAACCAAAGAAAAACTAGAGTGGTTCTTAACTGCTTATAGGTCCCTGTCGCCGTCGTATTTCGAATTTTTTGTGAACACGAACATTTAGATGGGGCAGAATTTATTTCCGGCATAAAGTTGAGAATTGTGCTCTAAATGTTCAAATAATAATATTTTACAACCCCCTAGACGTGCATCCAAAGAAAAACGAAGGTGGTTTTGAGTTGCATACCGTGGCTGGGGAAACCGTGGATAACATCACACAAACTTTTCATTTTTCGGTAATGAAATAAATATTTTATTCGGAGTCGATCCTGAGGTACTTTTGCAGCCTGGAACTATACAATATTTGTACAATCCTCGGTTTCGACCCATTTAGACATAAAAACAATAATTAACGAAACTGCGAATCGATCCACATATCGTATGTATTAACACAGAATGGGAAGAGAGCGAGCGTGAGCGGAGTGCTCTATTATGACGTCAGGCAATGGTTGCTCAACGTTTTTCCGCGCTCTGTTTTCATTAATTTATTTCACACATTTCTCGTTGAAACAAAAAATTGATTTTTGGCATACTAACTAATTAAAGGGTAAACTTTTGAAATATGCAATAAAAAATTTTTACTGAATGGGCCTATTATATGCCTACCTATGATGCCGCATCGTACGTTTACTCCAAAATGGCCTTGGTTTTGGACTGGATTTACAATGTGGGGATTTCCAATGGACTAGTAGTGTTCGTTCCTCCTGTTTGGCAATCATTACTAACAAAAGGTTCTGATCAACAGTTTCTACATTTACTACAATTTGAGCTATAAAATTAAGTCTGATTTCAATGTGACGCTCAGGCAAATACTCCAAATTGTGAATTAAAACTCTCAGCTTGTTAGTTGAAGCTTGTCGTGTGATACATGTTTTTCGTACCTTTTCTCCCGCTGAACACGGCTTTCAAATTAGAGTATTTCTTTCTTTAGGTTTTAGCAAAACCCAGGAGAATCTTAAGAAGAATGAAGACTTCGTGCGTGAAAGTTGTTCCTTATGCATGATTCATAGTTCCCTTAATATTTTGATTCAGTATCTTTTATTTAGCATCTGAATAGATACATCATACTTTAGTATCGAGTAAAGCTCTAATGAATCTTAAGATATTGAAGTTCTTCAGTATTAGTTGGTATTTGCTGTAGCGGCATACATGATCCATTTGTTTTTGTGGACCTAATTCTAACATCGAATTCGTAAGTAATGATGCTTTGGAAAGTATATATATAGCATGTACATATTCATATATTTACCATTTTTGTGAACTCTTCTGGGCTTTACTGAAGACTGAAGAAAAATGGATAAATTCAGATTCCGGATCCATGTTCAGTATGCAAAAATACTTCGAAATCATACTACAAATACTTTAAACTACATACTATAAATGGAGTTTCAGATATAGTTAATAATCACGACGTCTTCATGTTTCTGGAGATTCTTCCGAATTTTTCTGAAGACGGAAGGTAAGTGGAGTAAAAAAAGATTTCGTATCAAAGTTCAGCGGGAGAAATACTATGGAAAATATGTATCACAAGCAAAGCTGATAGTTTTAATTTTCGTGAAGATTCTTTTGAATTTCCCTGAAGAATTAAGGTTGATTAAAAACCCTCATTACGGACCCGTATTTAGCGGGCAAAAATTTTAGAAAACTTTGTATTGCTCATAACGAACGTTACCCATCTATAAGATCTATCATTAGGGAAAATTTTCATTTTTCAGAAGATTCTTCAGCGTTTTGCTGATAATTGAAGGGTGATGGAGCAATTCTGACTCCGGATTCGTGTTCAGCGGGCGAAAGTACATCGGAAATAATATGTCGCATGTACATTTCAGACAACTTTATTTTATGTGTGGTGGTGTAATACTTTCGGTTGAAAATGGAGCTTACCTCATCCCATTTAACACCACGTGTCCCAAATTGTATTTAAATTTTTTGTATCCTCACAGTAGGCCCATACTATCGAGATTGAGACACCCTGTACTACCAAGCGTTATAACAGTACATCGCAACCATAGCGATTTTTTCAAATTTCGTGTTCACCTTTTTCTATACTTATCTTCTATCAGTTCTGGCCAGAGTAATCCATGTTACAGTTACAGTACATCTCCATCAATCTCACCCACAGCCAGAGACCCAGGGAGCACAAAAAACAACTACCGTTAACTATTTTTTCTCCACAGAAGACCTACGGATGTCGGGATAGGTAGACAGAAAAAACCAGCGGTCTTACACGGCTCGTCTAATGGGAATTCATATTTTTCTTGCCTCCAAACTCGTTATGCAGAATACATATAAATAGTTGGTTTCCAGATCTCCGATTAGTGAAGAACAGGTAGGGTAAGGAGATACAATTGCGTTTGGCCATGAAACATAAACTGAGTTTGTTGTGGTTGCTGATAGTCGCCGCGAATCTGTGTAAGTGGTTTGTGATTGCTTCAATTCTTTTTGCCGGGTTAAATTAAGTTTGTTTTTGTGTTTTCTTTGCAGCGGCCGGCCACGACGTTAAGGGAGGATCGTACAGCGGCAGTTTCAGTGAGTTTTTTTTTTTCATATGCTTTTACAAGAACTAGAAAAACCTGATCGGGATATCTTAAAATAGATTGTTGTTAGCGACAAGTTTTTAAATTTTTTAGCGAATATTTTAAACAACTTCATTTAAAAATTCAAATTAATTTCTTCGATTGAATATTGATGTTGAAAGAAAGTAATTATTAAAAATAATACACACTAGTTTCCATTTATTTTTAAACTTTTCAATAAAAAAAAATACTTGTTCCAATTTATATTAAAATAACAAAGTTCAAATACATTTTTTAAACATACCTCAAAAATTTGTATTAGCGATTTTTTAAGCGAAATCAGATAAATTCTATTTTATTCTACATCCCTTGGAATGTCTGACTGTGACTTTTTTTCATTATTAAATATTTCGTGGAAAAATGTAAGTTATCCTTTTTTCAATGTACATTATTGAAAAGAGTAGCTAAAATAACAAGTAACTAAAATGCACAAATAGGTATAACTACAATTTATTGTTAAATTTTACAAGTATATTAAAACAAAATGTTAGAAAGTCATTTTGAGGGGTGTTATTTGACTTTAGATAAAAAGAAATCGAAAAATTTGCCTCTAACAAAAAAAATATGCACTGTTTCAGAGTTTACTGGTTTTTAGAAGCATTATACTATTATTTTTTTTTTCAAAAGACACATTCTATTATTAGCTCTCGCATTTTTGTTACAAAGGTAGTAAACTACTCAAATAAATTCAAAAAATGTTTTTCTTAAAAAATCTTATCAAACGAATCTTGTTTTTTTTTTGTTGTTCTAACATAATCTTCAACAAATACCAGCTCGTACAAAAAAGCTACTATGGATTTTTCATATTTTACTTAAAATTGTTAATTAATAAATATTAATAGAATAAAATTATGGGTGATTCACAAATGGTGATCAAAAGTGAAACCTCGTATTCTTTGGTGAATTTTAAAGGGAGGGAGTCTTTCCTATAAAGTTTTTATTTAGGACGCTTCGTTAAAAAGATACAGGGTGTTAAACTTTTTTAAATAATTTAAAAACTACATTTAGTAAGTAAAATAATTTGAAATTGGCCGCAGTTCGTTTTTTAAGCTTTACTCGAAAATCAGGCTTTTTTTGAAAAACATAATAAAGTAGTAATTCGTAGAAAAATGAAAGGCTAATCGGAAAATATCAAATTGTTGCCGTAAAGCAGTGGCGTACTATTTTATTTAGAAAAATATACCACCAATACCCTGTATCTCCGCCACTGGATCATGTAAATTTTAGGAAAAGCTCTCAGATTTTAGATAATGTTTATATAAATACATGTGCCCAATTTCAAATTATTTTACTTACTAGTTTTTAAATTATTTAAAAACATTAAAAATATTTTTTGAAGTTTAACACCCTGTGCCATTTTAATGAAGCGTCCTAAATAAAAACTTTATAGGAAAGACTCCCCTTAAAATTGCAAAAATAGTGGTAGGTCATTTTTAGGCATTTTATTTGATTTTATATAAAAAGAAATCGATAAATAAAACAAAAATATATGCATTCTTTTAGAATTTACTGGTTTTTAGAAGCATTATTATTATTTCTTTTTTCAAAAAAACACATACTGTTATTAGCTCTGACATTTTTACTTGTTACAAAGGTAATGAACTATTCAAATAAATTTAAAAAATGTTTTTCTTAAAAAATAATATCAAATAAATTTTGTTTTCTTGTTGTTCACTTTTAACAAACACCAACTCGTAAAAAAGCTACTATGCAAAGATCTTTCCACATTTTACTTAAGATTGTTATTTAATAAATATTAATAAAATAAAATTATATAAAAAACACAAAACTTTTGGAAAAAATGACGTTTCGAAATTATAGTCTCAAATATGTTCTAGATTTCTGGTATCGAAAAATATTGTTTGACTTCATTTGACAAGAGTTTAAATTTTTTTTTTTTAATTTGTTTGAATTAACTTAATACTTTTGTAATAAAGTAAAAAAATGTGCCAAGTTTCTTAAAATCTTTTTAATTTGACTTTGAGACTGTTTTTTTTAATCTGTAGGTAATAATGAAATTGCACTTAGAGAGATAGATTTTGAATATTTTACAGTTTATTTGTAATTTATCTTCAACTTATTATGTCGATGGTCTGTACACTCATAAATTGGATCACCCTGTATATGAATATAGGGTAGCTAATAAATATCTAACTTTTTAATAGGTTTTATACTAAAATTTTATAAGACTCTGGTTTTATTCGACTTGATCATTAATCGTAATTCAATTTACTACCACATTAAGTACATGAACAGTATAATAAGAATTTATATGAGTTATATTTCGTATTACTTATACATATACGAACGACTCGTTTTCTTGTAAGAACACTAAATGAAGTGTGAAAAATGGTCGTCTCGCTAGTTTAAAGAACAAATGCAGGATGTTTCTTATTTAATTTTTAATTACACATGTCCATCGCTTAATCACTTTTTTATTGCACGTAGAAAATCATTATTTAAACAAATTTACAATGACTAACACCGTAGTTACTAATTCTGTTTAATTACAGTCGCTTCTCCATAAATTTTGTAATTACAATGTGTTTTCAATTCGTTAATAGTCATATTTGTAGACGGTGTCTCAAAATCCACGCAACAAGTAATTTTGATAGAAAACACAGGCATTTAATTAAAAATTATATATTTTTTTATTGATTCATAAAGTATACAGTGTGTCCCGCATAAGAACCGACACAGGGCACCCCTGAGAAGTTATTAGCCCCCAAAGTGGGAAAGTCGAAAAAATTAATATCTCTTCAACACTTTACCGTAGAAGAACCAAATTTGGTACATGATTTAGGTTTATTACTAGTCTTCTTTGACTATTATTTAAAGTTAATTAAAGCACTACAAGGTGTTCATTGGGGATGACTCACCCCTAAAATTGTTCAGAATTTTTTTTACATTGACCGAATTGAAAAATAATAATATTAATTCACAGCAGAATTTAATTTTAATTTATTTTTCTACACTTGTTAAATTTTAAGAAATTTTATGGTTTTCAAGAAGAACCGTATTAACTGACACAAGATTTTAGAGAATAATAAAAAAGTCTGTAGTAGGCAATGAATTTATCTTTCAAACTTGTCAGTCAGTAATAATTTTTTTTTATTTCAACAATTGCCTCTTATTGTTGTTGAAAATAACTGAAAAATTTACATTTGTTGAAATAAAATAATCTACATTCAAATCTTGTAATTTAGGCATAAAAAACCGGATTATTATGTCGCGATAGCGAGCACCATTCTCAAACCTTCATTATTAATTTTTTTTTAATAAAAATGAAAACGCATTTTTCTTTTGTGTAGCATTTCATTTTAAATAACCCTGAACTGTCAGCACTACGCTATCTTTTTTTCGTTGGCAACACAAACGGTCAAAATTTAAATCTTGCGTTCATTTTGGGACACCCTATATATTTGATTTTATGATGATACTTTTGTTTATACATTTTTGTTTTGTGGTATTCCTAGCCGGATTCTTCAGTTATTACCCCATTTGTTTTTTATTTTTATCAATTACTGTTTTCTCGAATCCTGTTTTAGCAACTTTAGCTGATTATCATAATTAAAATACAAACAGCCGATCGATACGAAAATAAACTTGTTTAGCACTTACCTAATATAATCACGAGTGGTATAAAGAGGACCAATTAATTTTGTTCGGTTTTAAAAAAAAACAAATGAAGCCAGAATTTATTCAAATAAGTTTTAATCCGGATTACAAAAAAAAATGCGTGTTGTGACACTGCTAGTATGGTAATTTTGGTCATAGTCGTTTTCTGTAACATATTTTGATGGTGATGGTGTCTTTTAACAGTTGAGTTGAGATCTCCGTAATAATAATATTTATAAGTGTCTACGTTATACAGGGTGTTGCAATTAAAATTATTCCAGGTGGGAAGTTTTAATCGGAACACCCTGTATGTTAATTAAGTTTGGGGACTATTTTATCAAAATACTTAATCCCGATTTTGTCTTTTATTTTTTATTATGAACAGTAAAATATGAGAATTAAAATGTAGGTAGGTCATCACTTTTATTTATAAAAAACAAATTCAGTAATTTTACCAACGACTGAAAATGTCAAATAACGGAATAAACACATTCGACAAAGTACAAATAGACAAGGCGAAAACCTCACATTCGTGGGAGAAATTTTCTGACTCGATTTTTTTGCATATTCAGATTCGTGAGATGTTCTTTAACATGAATCAAGATGATGCCGGCCGGAAATCTGGTGCCCATTTGTTTAAACAAACTTTTTTTAAACAAATTGTAAAAATTGGATTTTTCACTCTGGAAAGAATTGTTTTCGGTTTTTTGGCACATTATAAACAAAAAAGTTCCCATGCACTATGCCTCTAAAATTGATAGTTTTAAAGTTATAAACAATTAAAGTTGATAAAAATGCGAAAATGACGATTTTCAACGGCCGATTTCCGGATTAAAAATTGTTATTTTTGATGTTGCCAGGTACCTAAATTAAAGTTTAAACATCCCTCTACAAGATGCTGAAGAGTTTTTGGGACTCGCATTATTCTAAAGTCTTGTTTTTTAATTTAATGAAGCGCTATGAGACGCGCACGCGCCTCTCTCATACGCGGATTCGCTATTTCGTCTAGCGGCTTCAGCTTATGTTCTTTGAATTTAGCATTCTATGTACTATTACTACTCATAAAATAATGTAAAAATTTATTATTTAAATTTCATAATTCATAATAATTTTATTTAATTAATTCAAAATTGTACGAATAGAGTGCAGAAAAAAATAAAAGGGCAATAGAATCAAATACATTTGATTTTTATTAAAGAACATTAATTTAATAGTCCATATTATTATTATTATCACACATTTATTCAATCATAAGAATTCTCACACTGTTCTAAGTTACATTACAACCACATAAATGTACACAAGTGACATAGTTATTCCTACAAGAACAAGCTTTAGTCTTACAGTTTTTTGTACATTTACATTGTTTAACTAAAGTCTTTGGCAATGGATCTTTGGTAATAACGTATTAAAGACGTGCGCGCGGCTCATAGCGCATTATTCACAATTAAAAAACAAGGCTTTAAAATAATGAGAGTCGCAAAAACTCTTCAGCATCTTGTAGGGGGATGTATAAACTTTAATTTAGGTACCAGGCAATATCAAAAACAACAATTTTTAACCCGGAAATCGGCCGTTGAAAATCGTCATTTTCACAGTTTTAGCAAATTAAATTGTTTATAACTTTAAAACTATCAATTTTAGAAGCATAGTGCATAGGAACTTTTTTGTTTATAATGTACCAAAAAATCTTTTCCGGAGTAAAAAAAAAACAATTTTTAGAATTTGTTTAAAAAAAGTTTGTTTAAACAAATGAGCACCAGATTTCCAGCCGGCATCATCTTGATTCATGTTAAGGAACATCTCACGAATCTGAATATGCAAAAAAATCGAGTTGGAAAATTTCTCCCATAAATGCGAGGTTTTCGCCTTGTCTAAAAACAGCATCTAGCATGCCGTGAATTAAGAAAACACTGTCATCAAATCATGTAGGCAACGCCTGCCGAAACATAGTCCATTGAAATGAAGGCTGAACCTCCATTTTTTCCTCTGTCGATCAAACCTGGGCGCAAATATGTTTTCGACCCTCAGGAATCCGAATCCGAAAAAATTTTTGACCTAGGTGGTCAGGAAAGGGGTCAAAAGGTCAAAAAACCGTAAAAAATTAAGTTTTTTCGCAAATATCTCGCAAACTACGGCAAGTAGCAAAAAAATAATTGCACCATCGTGTTCCCAGGGAAATTTTACATCGATTTTATGCTATTGCTTATTAAAATTAAATAAATTTATGTCATCTTTTGGACAATTACTAAGCACGAGAGGGGAAGTGTATATCTCCGGCGGTGGGGAGTAGTACAGCGCGCACCCTACATGTATCGGCTGACTCGCAGTCGACAGCTCTAGCAGGTGTGCCTGTTTGGAATATAATGCGATTTCAAATATAATTAGCCTGCAGTTGTAGTGGATTTTTTTT